>NC_135152.1:10338321-10641351 GCF_050948215.1 Halictus rubicundus
TACCTCTTGAATTTCCTAAATTTGTTCACCTCTTATTAAACATTGCATATTCAACATTATTTAAAATAAAAATCATTACACAATATGTTATCAGAGAAGATGACAGTACATATGTTTCAGATGACGCAATTCTGTAATCCTTTTCAGTAACACGTGCCACGTGTATATACTATTTATGTATATGTACATGCGTATGTGTAAGTACTGTTGTATATAGTACATATACGTAATATATAAATCTGTAGTGTCGTGTGCCGTGCCGGGCTATCATTCAGAAACGTGAACTGTTGTTACTAACTTAAGAATTTTGTAATTTTTGTACTGTTAACCAGTTATAGTCAGGTAAGTCTAATTCATTATTTCTGTATTGTATTTTCTATTTTTTAAATATATTTATATTTGATGAATTACGACCTACAGTAATTAAATACAAATAATAATTTATACTCTATGAGATACTTAGATTAACTAAATAATTTTCTGGTCATCTTCATATTTTTTAAATTCCTTATCACATTATATAGATTATCTTTTTTTAATATTAGTCTGATGAAAGAAGATTGATGATTTTATTTTAATGATCTAGTAATAAACTCATATCGAATTCTAATTAAGTATTATCATTTATAATAATGACCATTTTAATAGAATGTCGACGGAAGAAGGTTTTGCAACAAAAGCTCTTCATGCTGGACAAGATCCATTGCAATGGATGCATTGTTCAGTAGTACCTCCTCTTGTAATGTCCACAACCTTCCGTCAGGATGGACCAGGGCAACATAGAGTAAGTTTTTTGATGTAGAAACCAAATATCATAATATTGATTTTACTATAATTTGATATAGTTATTTGATATAACAATATTGAATATTAAAACATATTTTTATTATTTATCATTATTTTGTAATGTTCTAGGGTTACGATTATTCCAGAAGTGGAAACCCTACAAGAAATGTTTTAGAAACTTGTTTAGCTGCTTTAGAGAATGGAAAGCATGGATTTGCATTTGCATCTGGTTTAGGTGCTACATCAGTATTATGTTCATTATTAAAATCAGGAGACCATCTTCTATCTGGAGATGACATTTATGGTGGAACCAATCGTTTCTTCCGAAGATGTTTAACTACCCATAATATTGAACTATCACTTGTAGATACAACTGATATAAATGAGATTATAGCTGGTATTAAACCAAATACAAAGGTATTTAAAATTTTCAATCTCCTTATACTATGCATTCATCGAAATTTTTTTAATATTTATATATCTATATTATTTTTTAGATGCTTTGGCTGGAGACACCTACAAATCCTTTGCTTAGAGTTGTTGATATCAAGACCATATGTGAAATAATAAAAACCAAGTATCCTGAGATTATTATAGTGGTAGACAATACTTTTTTAACATGCTACTTCCAGGTGAGCAATACTCTCAGTCAGTGTTGCGATTTCTTTATGTACATTGTACTATATTTATTCTTATTGTAGAAACCTTTAGAACTGGGTGCAGATATTGTAGTGTATTCTCTAACAAAATACATGAATGGACATGCAGATATTGTTATGGGTTCAGCAGTAACTAGGAGAGACGATATTGCACAAAGACTTAAATTTTTACAAAACGGTAATTTTACACTATTCAATTTATACATTGCACTGCTTTTCTTTATTCGAAATTAATCTTTATCTTTCAATTGTTATATTAGCTTTAGGTATTGTACCATCACCTTTTGATTGTTATATGGTTAATAGAAGTCTAAAAACATTAGAACTCAGAATGCAACAACATATGAAGAATGGATTAGCAGTTGCAAAATTTTTGGAATCGCATCCTTATGTAGAGAAAGTATTTCACCCATGTATGTATCTACCTTACTATTTCTAAAGAATCTTATCATATTTCCTTTGCAAAATATATATATATATATATATATATATATATATATATATATAACATTATTGAGCTTGCCATATAATTAAATTAGTTCGTTATATTACATTTTATAACAGCATAACTTAATTTTAGATCTTCCGTCACATCCACAATACGAGCTTAGCCTTAAACAAACTACTGGTCACAGTGGAATGGTTTCATTCTATCTTAAAGGGGATTCTAGGAAATTTTTACAGTCATTGAAAATATTTACATTAGCAGAATCTCTTGGCGGTTTTGAATCCCTTGCTGAATTACCGTGAGTGAATAGTAATTATATCTATATCCAGTATATATACATATATATAATTATAAAGAAGGTTTCATTTTGAAAATTTTTGGATAGATCTGTCATGACGCATGCCTCAATTTCTGAAGAAGAGAGAGCAAACTTGGGTATTACTGATCAATTAATTCGTTTATCTGTTGGCCTTGAAACAGAACGTGACCTTTTAGCTGATCTTGATCAAGCTCTTGAAGCTTGTCAGTAAATTTATCAAAGTAATAAGACTTTTGTGAGGGCGATCGTAGAAGTTCTATGCAAAGTCTAACTTTATATTATCATTTTTTGCTACAATAAATTTTAATACTTCAAAGTTACAAAATTTTAATAATGATTACTCTTTATTCAAATGTTAACATTCCTAAAAGATTATATTGATAATATATAGGAGTTGAAAATAATATATATAGGAAAGAAATATGGATCATAACACAATGGAGTTCCATTATATGTATGTAGACATTTATTTTCCCAATGTTGTATCCAATGTATTTTCATACGATTTGTGGTATTTATAAAAAATGTAATGTACCTGTATACAAAATAGGGAATGAATTGTGAACAATAATATACTATAAATATTTGAATAAATTTTATAAACTCGCTTTATATCATTAATGTTAAACAAATAATTTAATATTTTAGTATCTATTAATTACATCAAACCAAGTATGGCTTATTAGAAATTCGACTTTTTTGTTATATATAATGAAAGAGATTCAAACAGATATGTAAATGTTCATAAATTAAAATGTAAATTCTACATTATGCAATACTTAAATTTTTATCTTTACATAGTATTCGATGTTTAGCGTAATTTCTTATAAACTTGTTAATTTGTACCGTCGAGTATTCTCAATTAAAGCTTTCAGTATTATAAAATGTAAAATAGAATGCAAAACATATTTCCGCTTTCGTACATTTACAACGAATAAAATACAATATCATCAAAATTTATATGTACTAAATAATTTGTTGTTTGAATTCTTTGTGTGAAATAATGTGGTTAATAGAATGGCTTATTTTAATAGAATATAAATCCTTGTTAACTTTAGATTTGTAGTGATAAAAAATTAATTCTTAACTGTGTCGTAATTTTCCTTTGTTTAGTCCATCGTATTTTTGTGCTCGACTATATAGTAATACTCCTGCTATTACCAAACATGTTCCCAAAGCCGATAATCCAGTTACCGGATTGTTAAATAATAAAACAGAAACCCAAATTAAAGAAGCTCTTTTTGCTGTATTGGCCACACTACAAAAGACAATATATGTAATATATAGCTTCTAAATTTAGATTTTTACTCACATACTTAATATAAAATTAGGCAACGTACCTGTGTGTTACAGGACTAACATAATCCATTAATGCATATGCAGTAATACTTTGAAAATGGAAGAACACTCCATTAAGAAGATAGGCTGTGAATAATTTAAAACTTAAGGAATGCTCGAGTGTTGGTAAGTCTAATAGTAGAATTGACACTGGTACTTGCACCACAATTGATGCTAAACTGGTATAAAATTGTAACTCTGCAGGACTGCAATTTCGAATAGTAAGTCAAGTTTATATAGAACACTGCTATGGTTATAGATGTAATTAATAAATATAATACTCACGTGTACCTAAAATTGTTGCCACTGATTAACATTTTGGAGTAAACATTTTGCAAACATTCTGTTACATTTGTGGCCATAACAGCAATAAATCCTCTGACATCGAAACTGATTTCATTCACTGAACACAGAGCTAGACCACCCATTACAGGAATTAAAGATAAGTTTACATATAACCCTGTATGTTCTCCTGTAAATAATGTTATAATCATTAATAAATTACAGTAAAAATTAATGAATTGAAAACTATTTTTTACACTATAAAACCTTGGACACATAAACTGAATATGCACAACATATTTATGAAAGAATTTTTGACGATAGAACAAAACAAGACATTAAGATAGAAAATTATGATAGTGATGCTTACCTAATAAATATCTGCTAATAAGGACGGTAAAAATTGGCGCACTACTTTTAATAGTTTCCGTGAAACTCACTGCTACATAATTGAGTGATACCAATCCTAGTACTACTGTTGCAAATCTTGTACATCCTACCAAGATCATATGTTTATAAAAACCCGCTGGTTTTGTTATTCTGGACCTTGTTCTATACATTCCACATGGGAAATACATTTGTATAAAACCGCATACTGTTGTCATTAACATTTGGCAGGCACCTGTATAAATGAATAAAATTTTCCATGTTCCGTTAAGAAACACACGCGTTAAATAAAATCATCTAAATGTAACATTTGCAGTAGGCAATTTGTATAATCAAAATATTGAGCATATTAAGTATTAATTTTTCCATTTATTTACCCAAAATTGTAGGATTTCCTTCCATGTAAGACAATATATATTTGTTTAAGAATAAAGTACACCCACTGAAGAAGAACCATAATGCTACAAATATCAGAGCTCTGGAATTAAACAAACCGCCTTTGGTTTTATTCGTATGTACAATTATTTCTTCCGTTTTTTTATTGTTTTCTTTCAGTTGTATAGTTTGGTTATCATGTATTAATGGTTGCTCAGTATCGTGAGGTGTTAGCGTATAATTTATACGAACGGAATGATTTTCCATTACACCATAGACAAAGGGTGCATTACACCTTACTTTCAAATAAAATATTACTACACGTAAATATTAATGCACGTAATACACATATATACGTGGACGATGACAAACGCTATCTCGCCGGTGTTATCACATCTTCAGTTTGACCGGTTAAGACGATATTGACATTCGTGTAATTCCTCCAAAGATTCGTTATAGGTTATGTTTTAGAAGGTTTGTAGATTTACAGTAAAAGTTATATATTTAGCGTTGGTATGACAAATAGTACGAATGACTTTGTAATCATCTATTGATAATACTGATATACGGTCTTCTACTTGATTAATCATAGTAGTTTCACTGATATCACATTTTTACAAGCTCGTTTGGAGTTCGGTTACATTACATGTATATGCATATACATACATACATATACATATGAGCGCGTGTGACTGAACGCTTTCGCAAATGCGTTTACATATGATTTACATATGTATACATATGTATTAATCGTTGATGAAAAAAAAACATTAATTGGTAGTTTTTAATCAAAATTGCATGAACTTAAATTGTAATCATTATTTGATATAATGTGATTGATATAAATGAAGGTACAATTATCTTCATGCTATTCAAGGTTTTTGTGATTTCAATCAAAAGTTATAAATTGGATAGATAGTTTTATTACTATAAATTGTATACATATTAACAATCAATAATCATATTACTTACAAAAGTAAATTCTCTTATAATCATATCTACATGTGAACATTTAACAATATTAGCTTATTTTGCTACAATTCAATAGACGGTGTATTTGCAGGTACAGTAGTTTGCATTTTGTTAATCTCATTGTAGTAAAATTTCTCAGAGAAATCTTTATGCGCTAAAATTGCTACATTCCTTCCACTTATTGCACTCATTTCCATTGCACTGGCTGCCCATTCAATAGCGTTCACATGATAAAGTGTATTGTGTAATTTAAATTTTGCGTCGTGGACATATGTTGAGTATTCAGGATAAGCCTTCCATGAAATTTCCTTTATTTCATCAATCTGAAACGAAAATTATTAAAATATTTCTATATTTATTATTTACTTTTGCGTCCGATTTTTGTAAGCGTCATACATTTGAAAACATTTCATTCAGAACTCCTGATCTTAAGGGTGCGTTACTAAAGATTTTCCAAACTTTACTATTCTTCATTGAACCCTCTATAGAATTTAATCTGCCCACAGAACTAACTATTGTCTTATTAGGCTCACAACTAAGAATAGTATCTATTTCTTCTGCTGAACCAAAATAATATGGTTTCAAGCCAGCTTTAACAAAGGTAGCTATAGTTCTATGATATTTTTCTGCACCATGGAAGTCGTTATTTGGAAATCCTTCGAAAGTAATGGGATATTGTTGATCACTGGTAAGTGGGGTTGCAACAATTACAATGTCATACACAGATTTCATTATAATTGTACTATCTGCAATCAAAATTGTTATGTAATAAGTGACAATTGGGATGTTATGAAATAATTAATGATATACTATACCTTTATTATGGTAATGCACTTCGTATGATTGCCTACCATTTTCTTTTGGGGCATTGATAATTTTTACAACATACGAAGGTATAATGTTTATATTCTTATTTCTATATATTAAATGTTCAGGTACCTAAAATATTTCAGCACCATTAGTTGAATGAAAAAAGGAATATATTAATATATTAACTGTACTTAAAAGTACAAATAATAATGAAATAGTAAACACTAAATGGATAGCTACAGTTTGAAGGCCAAGAAATGTTTTAGCACTTCAAAAATTTCTAAAATTGGTTAAAAAAAAAAATTTCTTACTGTAATAACAGCCTTGGTCGACTTCTGTACCAAAACTTGCCTGTATGATTCCATTGTGTCTATTACCTCCTTATATTGTTACTTAAAAGTATTACATCTAAATTAATAAAAAAAAACCTTTTTGTTTCCTCCTTTTACGGACCACAAATTGAAACCTGCTCCAGCTATAGATACAGCACCAAGAAAACTATGAACAGTAGTATCTTGCCCATAATTTACAACTAGTGTTGACTTGACAAGTTCATCTATCATTTGGTCTGAATAACCAAGATTTAAAAGATAATCTTTTATCGATGTTTGTAATAATTTTGGAAACCCATTATTCATGGCTGATAACAAACCAGTAACATTTTCAAATGATTTTCCAGCATCCTGCAGATCGTATATCTTTGCAAAATCATTTAATATAGACTGCACAAGTCTGTTAGAAAGAAAGTCAAATTAACTATTATTATAATATTGATTAGTACATTTTTGAAAACGATTTCAGTAATATATCCATACCTGTTAAGACTAAATGGCTCAATACCATATCTATAAAGCAGTTTAGCAAAAGATATCACTTCCCAATTGCTTTCTTCGAAGACAAATTCATTACCATTCCAAATACCAACTTTATTACCATCAGTTGACGTTCTATGTTCTAAGCCTAAAGAGATAATTTGATTATAAAGATAAGGAAAAATGTTATATAAAATTATATGTAAAATAATGTACCAAGCAATTTAACAAATTCTTGCATGTATTTATTTTGAGGGTGTATGATTGCACCACCAGCTTCGAATTCATTCTCATCAATTTGTACTGTAGCTAAACGTCCACCAATTGTCTTTGCTTCATACAAATCAATGTTAAGATTACTTTGAAATAATTCTGTAAGAAAATGGGAACTCGATGCTCCTCCAATGCCGCCACCAATAATTGCTAAAACAGTGTTAGTAGATATTAATTTGCACATATAATGTTACTATGTCATCTTTATTATTAAAAATATTTTGATTAAATATAATAATATATTTTTCAATGATTGAATTATATCATTGGAATTGCTTTATTTTAAATATATTAAAAAAGTGGTAAATTGAAGGGTAAGGATTTTTGCCTACCTATATTAGGTTTACGATTTTCGAAAGAAAGTCCACCTTCCAAAAGTAATATAAATGAAAAAATAATTCGAAGTTCCATATTTTGTAACTATGTATCTTATATGATGGTTTCTTGAAAACTGCTTAACATATTCCCCAGAGGCCTTATAAATCGACTGATTTTGCTTATCTTATTATTCAACATGTCTGCTGAGATTATTATTTTACGATAATATAATTAACACGTTCATATTTTAATTCATAAAGCGAGGGAAGATACTTATTATTACTAAATATATAACAACACTGTCAACATCAATTATATATGAGTTTTAATTCTGACTATGCAAATTTTTATCCGCAATAGAAGTCATTTATGTATTGCCAAAAAATTTGAATTCCTACTAAGGAATTAAATAAACTATTATTAGTTATTTGCGACCTGAACATGTGTAAAGCTATATTTTATTTCCGTAAATGATACTATTTAGTAAATGTGTTTATGTAAGCATCTATATATTAATAAAAAACCTACGAATTAAAATACAAATATGTATGTTAATATTGGTTAAAACAGGGGTCAACAGAGGTTGACAAATTGGATTACATTGGATTAAATGCAACAGTTGCAATTACATGCATATGTTATACATACACGGATATTTTCAGGTGTTTATTTCAGGTGTGTGGCGCCTGGCGCCTTGGCAATGATATGAATGATATACAGGGTGTCCCAAAAATGTTGTACTTCCTTGAAAGGGAAAACACGCACCAATCAGAGCGCGACTGTAGGAACGTTGGCATTGGTTGAGTCGGAATCTGTCCATTATATCAGAGACGATTACAGAGAGGAATGAGGGTGTTCACGCCCGGGATTTTACTGTCCCCGGTATAGTGCTGCACATCTATGCATGTTTGTTGTTTTGTGGTGTACAACACGTGTGAAATGTTTCTTTGATGTTAACCTTACTTCCGCAAAGTGTTTTCGCGTCTATGTACTTGTCACTGATCTATATATATATATAAGTGGATACGGTATAAGCAGAGATTTGCACTGATCATTTTATTCGTGAGCGGTCACTTTTGCGCTGCATCTAGCAACTATGGATGAACCGTCTGCGAGAAAGGTTTGAAACTATATTTATGTTACATGAACTAATATATATTTGTAACATATTTAGGTGAACACAAGTTCAACTTAAACAAAATGTGATTAAGTTCATAAATGTAACTCTATTCGATTATTTAGGTGAAATGGATAAACAAACAACGGGTATTAGTTTTTGCTACTAGAGGAATCAGTTACAGACATCGTCATCTTATGGATGATTTGAAGACTCTCATGCCTCATCACCGACCAGAATCAAAAATGGAACGCACTAAAAATTTACAAGTTGTAAATGAAATATGTGAAATGAAAAATTGTAATAAAACAATATTATTTGAAGGCAGAAGAAAAAGGGATCTCTACATGTGGTTTTCTAATATCTCTGATGGACCAAGCGCTAAATTTCTTGTAGAGAATAGTATGTATAATATTCTTAAGAACATAATGAAGAATTACTTTTACAGCTTCATAAACTGAAAAATTATAAGCTTTATTACAAATAATATATTTTTATTTTAGTCTATACAATGGGAGAATTAAAAATGACTGGAAATTGTTTAAAGGGTTCTCGTCCCTTGTTATCATTTGATGAAAATTTTGCCAGTAAACCACATTATAGTCTCTTAAAAGAATTATTTATTCAAATATTTGGTGTGCCAAACCATCACCCTAAGAGTCAACCATTTTATGACCATGTGTATACATTTAGTATATTAGACAACAGAATATGGTTTAGAAATTTTCAAATTTTAACTGAAGATGGTGGTTTAGCTGAAATTGGTCCAAGATTTGTATTAAATCCAGTCAAAATATATAATGGAAGTTTTGGAGGAGAAGCACTTTGGGAAAATCCTACTTATATTTCACCAACAAAGGTATGCTACAGCAATTATTTCCATATCAATATTATAAGTATATTTACAGTAAGAAATTTATTACCATTTTTATAGTTTCGCCAATCTATAAATAAAAAAGCTGCTGGTAAATATATAAACAAGGTAGAACAGAAGTTGGTTCAAGAAATTAGTAAGCCAAAAGAATCATATTCACTGAACCCAATTGATGAGATATTCAAAGGTGACCCATTAGTAAAAGCCAAAGAATTAGAAGAAAAGGAAGCAAAAATAATAGAAATCAATGAACGAGTCAAAAGAAGTAAAACTAATAAAGTTAAACTAAAGAAAAATGTTACAAAACAAATAGGAAATAAATTAAAGAAAACTAGTTTGAAAAACAAAACAAGTTTCAAGAAGAAAACAAGCTTGAAAAACAAAGCAAGTTTCAAGAAGAAAACAAGTTTCAAGAAGAAGACAAAAAATTAATGAAATAATTATACAATGGGGCCCCGAATTACGTACTAATTAGTTCTAGAGTGGGCGACATAAGTTGGGGTACACAAGATAGACACACATGTATGTATGTATGTATGTATACATATATACATGTATTTATTAGATTAGGACATACATTTTCTTTCAAATGTATATAAATTTTAGAAAAGGTTAGATTTAAAGTTTATATATAGACGCTGTAACTGCGAAACAACGTAAACCGAGAGAACGTAACTCGGGGCCCCACTGTATTCACAATATTTTGTATTATGCTGATGAATATTGATAAAGTTTTTATTAAATATGTCATAAACAGTATATTTTTATTTTTTGCTATTATTACAATATCTAAATTAGATTAAGAAAAGCACATTGTGTTATGAGCAATTTGAATTGTATATAATATTTATAGATTATAAACAGCAGCTCAAGTCATACAAATTTAGAATAACATTTTTCGTTGTACAATCTTTATATTGTGATACAGTATACTTTTTACAAAAGATATAAAAATATAATAATGTTCCATTCCTTTTCTTATATTTATAAGAAAAGTTGCACAGTAACAATATCTGATTTATATACATCATTTTGGTTTTAAGAAAATAATAATACATTGAAAGAAAAACGTTAAATTAAACAAGTAAATTCATTATTGTTACCACCTATGTAGTATTTTATGTTAGTTATGTATAATCCATGAATATCAATCATTTCAAACATTATTAAATATCCTGGCACGTACTTGTACTTAATTTTAAAAGCACACTTAACGAAATAATATATTTTGTACATTGTACTGCACGAATCTATGTACTATGAATTATAGTACCATCACACAACGATGGAGTATACATTCTGAAGATTTACAAACAATGAAACAATTATACCATGTTTTATGATTTTAAAACTACAATTTTAAGCTCCTTTTAAAATTTGTAGTATATTTTAAGAAGTAAACAAATAATGAGTAACTACTTTACATATGCAACACAAAACTGCATTGTAATATAAACTACATATAAAATTCTGTTACTATTGTAGCATTATATTACGAATATAAATACTGATAAAAATTCTAAAAGGAAAAATACGTCTTTTTTTCTTGGTCAATAGACTAAAGTACTTTTTTTTCCTTGGTCAATAGACTGAAGTACTTAATTTCTTAATATTGTATTACAAAAATATATGTAAAATATACATTTAAAGTCAAGAAAAAATATATGATTAAAATTTGTTCTTTGTACATAGATTTCATGTTGTGACGGCAACGAGTAGTGTTTTCGTAAGACCTATTCTATTATAGCTATTATAGCTTCTTAAGCAATACTTAAATGTACAAATAAGCAATATGATAATCATTTTCACTAATGTGTAGATTAGGAATGTTGTGTAATAATTAATTATAGAAATGTAACAACTAATTATAGTAAAAAGTGGGTATAACATATTCTGTTGAATCAATACCTTTCTGATGGAAAATCCTTCTAAAAAAATATTAAATCATGCAATCGTGTTATAATCCAATGAGTAGGAGTGTTATAACACTTACTTAAAAAAATGAATCTTAATTGATTATGAATGTACATATGACAAAATTCGCTATTACGTATGGCAATGACATGTAAAATTTGTGCTTTGCAATAGTTAAAATATTATCAAAAGTTAAAATATTTTGTAACAATAGCTGGCAGTAATTTTTAAAAGCAGCTAAGAGTATGATTATAATCGTAAAATGTAGAAATGTTATTAAAAGCTGTAAAATATGTTCAAAAATGTGTAAAAGCGTCGGAAGAATGCTGAGTGTTTAATATTGATACTTATGTATTCATTGGTGTTAATTCTTGAGATTGTTGTCCGTTTGCATTATTATTAGAACCAATTTGTGCTAGCGCTGATTGACGCCATTTTCCATTGTCACCATTCAAATTTTTGTCTTCACAAATGCAGAGGAACAGCGTATCTATCACTGTCTATAAGGAGACATAAAATTGTAAATATCGAGTACATATAAGAAATTTGTATGAAAAATTCATGCACCATACCTCGTAAAGAGAAATAATGCTGTGAGCAATGAAGAATGAAAAAACGCAAATAACAAAGATTGGTGCAGCATAAAAATGTAATCTTGGATCTTGTTTCATAAATATTAATCCAATACTTCCAGTTGCAGCTGTGACAAAACATTTGCCCAGGAATAGGATAAAATCGCCTACTCCATTTATTACAGCTAGTTGCAATGCATTACTAACGAGCGCTGTAAATGCCTAAAGAAAAAGCAATGAAGTGAAAAATATAACATTTTCAATTAATAATATATTCAATGATCTACGTGAATAAAATATGTGGTTGAAATTATAACATACAATTTTAGCAGCATTACAAAAGTGTGTCCCCTCTATAGCAACAACGGTATATGCATTGTGGTTCATGTATCGAATAAATTTTTCTAGACAATAGAAGCAACAAATGCAACATTTTAAACCGCACTGAGCACATGGAGAAGTTTCTGTATTTTTCTTAAATCTATAAGAAAATGTAAATTATAAATTGCACTACAAAAAACTAATTTTCTAAAAAATAGGTTTTACAATAAATATACTTAGTGTGCAGGTATGTTAAAATTAAACGGGGTAATTTGAAAAGTGTTATTAGGAATGAGCCACAAGCTACAGAGCCTAGATGGTAATAAACTAAATTTCCCATAGCAGAGCATACTGGAGACGTACTAGCATCTTTTCCTCTAAAATAACAAATACAGATCATACATATACATACAATTATATCTTGCAGTGTACGTGACTTAAATATTATTTTAATATTATTACCTAAAATACCAATGAGCAACAGCTCCTGATATTACCATGTCTTGACAAGAAATAATAAATTCAGAGGTCCATATCAATCCTATGATATACACCCACCACATATACTTCACCCAAGTTGGATCAACGTACTCGACTAGAGTAAAAGCTGAAATATTTTGGAAATAGTAATGATTCTAATATTTAAAGAATTTAATACATTACTTTTAAAGGAACCCAATGAGAAGTCAATTTTCTTTTCTTCAATAATGGCGCTCTTCTCTCCAATTGAACTCAAATTTAAGGGATCAAATATGTGGTTTTTATACATTTGGACAGATTTTGTTCCAGGATAATCTGTAATTATTTTGTATGTTACATATATTATTTTAAAATTTCTTTGAACAATTAAAAGACTTACTTGCAGTTGCGAGACAAAGGACTACAGTTACCCAAAATGCGAAAAATAATATTAAGGCACTAAACGTAAGCAAAGGTTGAAAAAATAAACCTGGCAGTTCTGCCAAGCATTTTGCACTTTCTCTAAATAATGCTGTCATGAATCCAATACGTTTGCGTAATATACTCAATAGAAGTAATAGAATGACCTGAAATGCAGAGACATCTATTATATTTCAATAAATGATGAAAGTAAAATTATTGTATTATACTTTTTTTTTTAGCTGATTAACAATTACATACAGTTATTATTGTTGCAACAATAGAGAAAATCAGGAATGCTCTTTCATTTCTAACTGATTCCTCGAGTAGTTGATTTTGATCAGTTTTATCTAAAGTTCTTTTAATTTCTATATATGTCCACCATAATAAAACTGTACCGGCTGTAATAATTCAATAAGCGGATTATAAACAAAGCAATGTTTAATAGCACTTTAAAATTTAACATAAAATAAAGTGTCTATAATAAAATCATAACTCCACATTATTAATGCAACCAGTTTTATAATCAACTCCATGAATCAGATTCTATACAGGGGGAAATGCTTTTATTTTGTACTTCACTAACTTGTTAATTGCATATCAATGTTGAAAACTTTATTATTTCAAATGAAATAGTTTCTTGAAAAATTATGGGATAGACAATATCATTTCTCCTCTCAATTTTTCCTGGATAAGTAGTAAAATTACTTATAGTAAAAATTTTTATGCAACATATAAACTAAACATAAACCATCTACTATTAAGTAGCTTACCTGTGGTTGCAATACTGACAAGAACAATTACAATCCATGTTACAATAGATGCCAATAAATGGAAGATGGCAATCATAAAAAGAGATAAAACTGGAACAGAGTTGCATATAATTTTTGACTGTGTTATATACCTTAAGAAACCGAATTTTAAGTTATAAGATGATAATAGATTATACCAAAGGCCAAGAATGATAAAGCCAAAATCTCTCTCCAGGTTTTATACAAATCTCCCAATATCTGTTCTATAACATCCCACGAATTAATTAGACCATACAAATTGGCAACTACAGTTTCTCCTACTTCCTTAATTGTTTTTGGAATACAACGATTAAGAACAGGTATACTGTTATGTACTGGAAATCCAGGACAAGATCCTGTTTTATTTTCTTTGTTTCCATTACTGCAGGCACTAAAATCATTTCCTGGTTTATCATGACACAGTTGTGATCCTGTTTCCTCATAAAATTTACATATATCATTCATTGTTGTCATTTTTCTATCTGGACACTTTTTCACACAAATTTTTAAAGACTGCGAGACATTGGATATGTCTAAAAAGAACAGATATCTAAAATAATAATATTAGTAAATAACATTGATTAAGTTTATATATAATTAATAATTCAGTATGTAAAATATGACAATTGAATGCTAATACAAACGGCTTGTCACTAGTATCTTGTCCTG
Source organism: Halictus rubicundus (assembly GCF_050948215.1). Lineage (NCBI taxonomy): Eukaryota > Metazoa > Arthropoda > Insecta > Hymenoptera > Halictidae > Halictus > Halictus rubicundus. The sequence goes on from NC_135152.1 coordinate 10,353,238, forward strand.
AAAGCTCCATGCTACCAAACTTTGGATTATTTTTCATACCACAAGTGTTTCCAAAACTGTCATACCCATTTATGAGTCTCAAAGGACTGCCATATACAAGAGCAAAAGCTGCTATTAATATCTGCATAAACAAAAAAACATATTATTAACAAGATTTACATTTTATTCAACAGATCCTATTGTTTAGGTAGAATATAATGAATAGTGTTTTATTTCATTCTCAACATTAAAGTTGAGCTGCATAAAGTAAAGCTGAACAATACGCTTTTACTGATATACATTTGAGAAAAGAAAACTTATCTACATAGATTCTTAAAAATTGTTAACAATCAGATTGTTAAGATCATCAAATTAATGTACTAAAATTTACATACCATAAAAAACCAAAATGCTATGAAGAAACAGAGCCAAAAAATATCCGTGCATTCTCGTACACGTGTTGGATCTGGTCGTTGTTCTTCATCGTCGTCACCTGAACAACAAGACATTTTTTCAAAACTTTGATAAAAATTAGAATAAGTCACTTGAGTAAAAAACTAATGAAACTCTTCGATTTCGGAGTTACTCCCTCCGTCGAATCACTGTGAAGTTGTCTACAACTATATGCAAGTGTGGTACGGTACACAACATAAGAAATGTATGTGTATAAATCTTTTCTATTTCTATTTACCATTTTCACATTTATATTTTAAAACTAGGTAGATTTTTACACGAAATTTGTTAAGAGTAGTATCGATCATATAATTTTCCAATATTTATTATAAAAACTAGTATCCTAGAAATATTGTGCGGGTATATAGTTCCATATATACGCTCCTGCGATTCGTACGGCGTAGAGTCGTTTCCAAGGTAACAACAATATACGTCACATGGATTACTACATACAATGAAGGTTGTAGCAACAGATTAGTTCTTCATTCATTTATGTGAAATGTCGAAGTTTACTGTGAAATATTGTACAGTCTAGTAGTGTAAAACATTTTCCCTATAATTACCATTTAAATGTGAGTAATCCGACTTCTCTGCGTCACTTGTTTGAATAAATCCTTTTAATACAAGTATAATTTTAAATTTGGAATTGCACTACTTAGAATTAGAAATATAACCTATAATATAGGTTTCACCTATATTATACACGTATGTAAAATATTTAGTCAATAAGTTTGGTATTGCTATTCGCTTTTGTTTATGATTTTCAATACTTTTGATTATTTTGTTACTCATTCTTTCTACATTTTGTAATTATTTTTTATATGTATAGTTTCTTAAGTTTTATGCTTAGAAATAGAATAAACAATTCGTACTAGATGTTTGGCATTGTTCTTTAATTTTATAATTAATGGGAACTTGTTTTAGTAATGGAGGAAGATGGTGGTAAAAGAATGAGAGGTAGGACTCGTGGTAGAGCACGTGGTCGAGCACGAGGTCGTGCCAGAGGTAGATCTAAAAAACAAGTAAAGGTGAATTTTTTTGTTACTGATGAAAATTAGAAGCTGTAAGGCTATTGTTCACTTAACAGTACCGCACATGAATGATACCAGACTAACGTCAACATGTTTATATTAATATATGTAGCTCAAATGTCAATGTATTCACCTATCCATAATAACACATTATTTATACTCCCCTTTTTTCCTTTTCCTTCCTTTTGATAGGAATAAATGTGTTGATATTGGTCTGGTATTGTTCATGTACGGAACTATTAAGTGAGAGATAGCCTTTCTGCTACTCTATAATTCAATATATGTACAGAGTAAAGCATTTAAAACAGGTAACTTGAACAGACGAAACTTGCTTGGTTTCCAGGGTAGCATAATCTTATGTTAATGGTTTTTTTGTAGGTGGACATGCAGAGGACATATGAGTACATAGAAAAATATATCATTCCATTTAAAAAAACCGAGTTGACCTTCATATGTCACCTATGCGTCCACCTACAAAAAAGGTAATTAACATGAAATTGTGCCACCCTTGAAATCAAGTAAGTTTCGTCTGACACATTTTTTTCTATCACCAATAGTAACCGAGTTCTTCAGGTGACCTGTTTTAAATGCCTCACCCTGTATATATATAATGCATGTCATAGAGATAACTATTACTTTAATTACCTGAGTCAGGTTATTGAAAGCGATGAGGAAGATACTACTCAACAAGTTGAAGAAACTCCAGCAGAAACGGCTGGAGCAGAATTGGAAGAGCATGAAGCTCCTCCAGTCCAACAACCTCCCTTGGAGCAACAGTTTGATTTGGAGGCTGACATATCGCAACTGGAGGCTCCAACTTTCACAACTATCAACAGAGGACCCCCTGAGCCAATGCTCCGTTTAAGATGGGACCATAGAGTTAATCTTATTGGAGAGAAAGTTTTAAATCCTATGATACACTGTTGTGACAAGTGTTTGAAACCAATCCTCATTTATGGACGTATGGTGAGCAATGCTTCTGTATTAACAACTTTATCTACCAAAAGCCTATTAATAGGCATTTCAATAAAAACTCTTAAAACGCTTCAAACTCTCCTTTTACAAACGAAATAATTAGATTCCATTACCGACTTGTTGGGTCACAATTGAAATTGTTATTCCTATTATTGAAAGATCGATTAACTTAGAAAAATTGATTCATTGACTTAAAAAAATTATGAAATAATTGCTGGTTAAGTTTTTAAGTAACGTAAACAAAATTGTGTATTATGTGTATGTCCTCTCATTTAACGTTAAGAAATACTGAAAATTAATGTTTCAGATACCTTGTAAACACGTGTTTTGCTTGTCTTGTGCTAAAAGGGAAGACAAAGTTTGTCCACGTTGTATGGAGAAAGTTTCCAGAGTGGAACAAACTGGTTTGGGTACTGTATTCATGTGCACACATGGAGGAACTAGATATGGAAATGCAGGATGCAGAAGAACATATCTTAGTCAAAGAGATCTACAGGTAATTTCAAAGAACTTATTTCAATTTACATAAAATAATTTAATTTTGAGACTCCATTGTATGGTTTGTACAGGCTCATATAAATCATCGTCATATCTCAGCTCCGCCGCAACAAGTTCAAGGGATGCAAGTTGATCCTCCTCAATATGTGCATACTAAGTCAGAAATAGAGTTAACAAAAGTTCCATCTGTTGCTATGCAGAATACTCGTATAAAGTCAGTGCAATCGCATATGGTTCAGCCAATAATGGGAAACGATCCCAGAGTGAATTCTATGGTCAGTCAAACACCAGTGGAGCATAGGCAACAGCATAGGCCACAGTCACTTATATCGATGCAGAATTACTCTCAAACTTCTGCGCCGCCACCATCGAATAACGCTCCATTAAGAACAAATCTAATAACTGTACCTATTCAAGATACATCCATAACGTCACACGACATACATTCACAACAAAGTCATCATTATTATCCTCCCCCGCCACAAGTTAATTATGGAGGATATAATGTACCACCTCCAGTTTCACAGACGCAACAGTACTATCCACAGCCACAACATCCTGCTCAAGTATCTTATGTTCCACCACCTCCGCCACAGCAACAACAATATGTATCATCAACGCCAACTTCGATAAGGCCATCTCCAACAGGGTATATACAAGATCCGTCGTATGGGCCACCACCGCCTCAACAGCAAGCTCCACCTCCTCAAAGTCAATGGTCACAGCATCAGCAACAGTTTTATAGGTAAAAGAAATGACTATAGACGGACTCGTATACGTTGTGATAAAACTGTTGTGGATAATATACAGTGATTACAAATGGTAAGAAATACCATTTCTGTATAGATGCTGTTTACTGTTAGGAAAAATTAACTTTAAAATATTTTATACTTTTCAAGAATTATATACGCAGCATTAAATAGATATACTTATACATAACATTATAGCAATAAAGTTGTTTTAATTCTACGAGTACATTTATTTACTATCCCGTTCTAGGTGTTTTTTTTAGATTTTGAGAAAGGATTTGCAAGAAAAAGAAAGAGTTTACTTCATATGAAAATTTTTTATACTTATTATTTATGTACAATTAACAGATTATAAGTTATAACTTTATAAATTAAACTATTAATAGAATATTAATAGTTCAAATACGTTTTCTACTATACACTGCATATGTGGTGTTAATATTCATAACTTTGTTCCACATGCGGTATAAGAAAATATGAGGTAAATATTTTTCTCAGTAGAATTTAATATTGTACAGACAGTAACGATTTCAACGTATGTACAAAGTTCATTATACATAACATGTACATAAATGTGTAATTATTACATTACTTGCTTAAAATATACTTAGTGAAATCAACAAATAATCATTTATCCACACACGTGATTTTGGCCTTTCGCTTTTTCTCAGCCCTAGTCATACTTATAATAATAAATATTAATTGACTAAAAACCTTATAATGAAAGTACTTAAAAATTTGTATATAAGTTTTATGTTAAGTGGAAGGCCAAAATATTGCGCAACATACATTCCCAAAAGATATTTTCGTGTCATACATAAAAATAGTTTTTTAATCTTACTCCATATGTCTATAATCACTGTATCTCTATTATAGTGTCTTGTTCCCTTCACATTTTACATCACTCCTCATTTTTATTTACAAACCTGTTAATATATCAAATAGTATCCACATTGCTATACATTTATACCAACTACTTTCCATTCACCTTTATATATAGCTTTCAAACAATTATGAGGAAACCGAAGCATTGAAGTTTATTAACTGTTACCTCAAAATATTAATAAATGGCAAAGATTTTGTAATATGCATTTATGATACAACAATCATTTGTTGTAAGTAAAATGATTATTATTCACGCTGGTATTATAAAAATGAATGTCATAATAAGTAAATGAATTATACTTAAAATACTTGTAATTAAAAAGCAACTGCTCAATGATTATTTTTGTGCTACGTTCAAAAAATCTAAGGAATGAATTAATCAAACTTTAAACCTAATAATATGTGTGTACATACATAATTAATGTATATTCAAGGACTGAATAGAGATAATTTAAAATAATATTTTGCCAGAAATACACTTCAATTTGTTTTGGGGCATATACTTATGTATAAATATAAACAGAATAATTTTTAAAAGAAGAGGAAAAGAAATTAATTGTATAAAATAAAATTTGCATATCTTAAAAAATTAGTCGATGACAGTAGAAAAGTAATTGTGAGTATGCACATATTTTAAAATGACTTGTATCTTCTCATTTTGTTAAAATAAGAATGATGATGCAATATGATTTTTAAATATGATGCATGTATTTTTGACTTATAATCATGCAATTTTAACGTGTTTTTGTATATGTATCGTGTAATAACGTCTTCACGTCGTATTGAATATTTAATGGCAAAACAGGTGGTATAAAACATTTCCTTAAATAACAGATCAAGAAAGAAATAATCTTTCTTCAAATTCAGATTTGTTTCTAGTGAACATATTGAGTAGTACTGCACTGGAAGTCAATTATTGTTATTAATTATTAGTAATGCTTTCTTTTTATCTTCCAATTGTCAACGAACAGTATTAAAGTCGGAATAAAGCTGCGATTGTATAGCAATTTATTAGAAGCATTTAAGTAATTTATCACGCACGGATCGTATCGAATTACATAAATAGAGTTTACAGTTCTTAGCAACAAAGAACACGACTTTATTGGAAAATAGAATCACAAGATAGAAAGATTGATTTTGTTATATTTATCAGTTTGTAAGAATCTTCTAAAGATTACACTGTTGTACCATTATTAATATGGCGCTATAATCAATAGAGATAAACTTGGTGAATTGCTTAAGAAAATTTTATAAAAAAGTAGCATGTAGAAAAAATGTGCCAAATTCCTATGTTAACAGAAATATACAATGAACTTTTATAGATGTAACAAATCCAACGAAATGATTTTTTATAATTATTACGCAAATATGTAATTGCATTGTTTAAGCATTCTTCTAGCTTCTGTTTTGATAACACCAAAGAACAAATCAACTCGATGTTTATATTTTTAAGGACTGATTCTTAAGGATGGATACATGAACTAATAGAAATCTATGAATACCAAGGCACCACTTCAGTGTTATATTTTGTTCCTTGGCTTTATCAAGAGACAAGCATTACTCGATTGCTTTATTGGTATAACTTGAAAATTCTAATATGCAATCGAATTTCGTGCAATATAAAAAATGTTATTATAAATACTTTCTTATGTCCAACATTTGTCTCATTGAATAGAGCCATATTCTCAATAAGGTTCAGAAAATGTTTCTTTAGACGTTTCTTATCATATTTATGCATAGAGTTATTGAAATCAGTCTATTTGATGTAATCACGTGTTAGTAGAGGTGTGATTATGTATGTTTACACTAACTTGCGGAATGAGAGGGGATGCAAGTGGTTTAGGTGTACTAGATTCGGGAATTGGAATTGAAACTGCAGGAGGAACTGGAGAGTGTTTCTTGGCTCGATCTTGCTGCCATGGCTTCGCATGATCCTTACTTAACCTTTCACTTAAGGCTTTCAATGCTATTTGCCTGAAACGATCAACACAACGGAGATTGTAAAAATAATGTAAGCAAACAAAATTCCATAATTTAGCTGCATGCTAAGAAGTTATTCTAAGTATGAAAACACGTAACAAACCTTCTCCTATCACTGTCGTGTGGGTCAATACCTGGAAGATTTATAACCAACCCAGGGGGGGCATTGGACATATCGAATCTTCTAACTACTTTTCTACATAGTCCAATACGTACAAAGAATCCGTGTATTGTATTACTTACAAGTGCTATCGGTGGTTGTAAAACATTAGGGAAAAAGCTGTAAGAAAGTTCATTGTTATAGAAATAGTTCATAATTCAAACTTGTCTGAACCATACAAACATATAATCTACCTTGCGAACGCAAAATTATCTGCCATATCGCCGCGTGTACCATTATTATGTTTCTGATAAAATCTAAGATATATCCATGATACTAATAACCCACTGAGAAACATAGTTGGATTAGTGCTTTCCAATAATCCAAAGAGCCATAGTAACACGCCCAAAATCCATACCATCAACGGTATGTTTCTATTCGTAATTTTTCCTATCGGTGTTTTAACTAAAATATGATCTGGCATTATTTGTTTTACAGCTACCGCAACACCTAGAATAAAATGTACATAACAATGCTATTTGTGTACTGAATAATTGTAGTAGTGTAATAAGTGTAATGAAGCATACATAGGTCTACGACTAGCATATGTGTTAATAGTACAAAAAGAGTAAGTATGTCCAATGATAACAGAGAACTTTCAACAAAGATTGTCACTTATAAAGACCATACCTGCGATATATCCAGTTAATCCATGAATGTGTATGCCAAACAGTAAATCTGGATCGCTGGTACACATATACAAAAATAAATAAAATAAGGCTGACAGCACAGCAACGCCAACATTAACTATCGCGAAGAAAGTCATCATTTCCATCGCGCCCCATAGCGGTTCGATCAATTTGCCGCAGAGTCCCACTGTGACAATGTCCACGCATACTTCCCAAAAATGTATCTCAAGGAAACAAAAGGTAAACGCCGTCCAGATCCAAAAAGCTGGAGTCAGTAAGTAACCTGGTGTCACACTCAGAATACGTATTGCTTCCGACGAAAAAGAAAGACAATAGGAGAACAATACTACGATGCATATGAATTTGACACTGGTACTGGTATTTCCTAAAAGGGCAGCGAATTGTTGCCTCAGATAGGGAATATTTCTACCCAGGCCCTTTATCGCTGCCATTTCTACCGAGCAGCCCCCTTAACCTCTTTGGAGAACCACTTGCGTTGCGACTTGACGTTTGCTACAGGTTTATCAAATCCGCGTTTACGCTTTCCACCATAGGTTCGCCAATATGGTGTGTGAATTACGACATTCTCGATTCAAAAGTATGCAGAAATCGCGCTTATTTTCAAATGTGTCAACCGTAAATACACAAGCCTAACTATTCACAATACTTTCGAAAAGGTATTTCTCATCGTGATTACATATTGACTTATATATTCTTGTAGCGAATCGTTAATTCTTGAGATACATACTTTAATTAATGAAATTAAACTGATCCATTAGTTGTTTAATTAACTAATCAGCACTTCTAAATATGTTAATTGCCAATTCGAAATAGTAATCGCGTACCTTATAAGTATATATGTAAATACTCGGTGTTACCTTCTCGCATCTGTTGGTAACCGTGTTTTGTTTTTCGTCGATCAGTTATTAATCTTTGACATTTTTTAATTGTTTGGCGAACTCCTAAAACTCGGAAACGGCATTAATAAATGTCTTTCTTGAAGTGAAATTATCGAAGCGGTTACATATTGAATTAATTTTGGATGTGCGAAATTTTACATTCACCGCAATTATGCGCTGATCACTTGTAATCTCCGAGACGCGTTCAAGGCGGCAAATGGAGCAAACCTCGATTACAAACAAACATTGATCATCAGAAGCATCGTGTTTATTAATTCGAATTAAAATCTCTGCGGTATGCATTTTTAAATATTGTAAGAAGAAGCCTTTTAGATTGATAAATGCCTGGAGTTTGTCCGCGCTGTAATCGCGAGGTTTACTTCGCAGAAGAAAAATTAGCTCTTGGAAAAGTTTGGCACACGTTTTGCTTCTCTTGTCGTTAGTATTGTCTGTTTCAAACATTTTATACGTTCGATTAATATTTTTCAAACGTTCTCCCTTATTTATTCGTATTCACTGATGATAAAATGTTCAAACTCCCTAGGTAACTGTCGAAAACTGCTCAATAGCTGTAACGTGGTGACGCATCTTGGTGAATTATTTTGCAAGAATTGTTACGGTCGTCAATCCCATTCCGCCAATGATCATAAAATTCTACCAAAAATTCGTTCGCCCGCAAATCCAACACAAAATTCATCGAGGTGTTCGTGTGGAGTTGAAAGTTCTATCGGTAACACGTTGCTAAGTAGAAAACGACATTACCAATCAGACGCGTGCAGACTCCGTGGCGGCGGCAGCGAAGTTGGAGAGACATACGTTTCCTTCGAAGAAGAGAAAAAGCATTTCTTCGATAACGAATGCGCCAATCTGAGTATTACCAATTCGATGTCAACGCTTTGCGATCCTCCACCTAGTCCTACTGCTGTAACTACATGGTACAACCGGCAGCATTCAAAATTTCGCAGGTTCAAAATTATCCTTACATTTCTACACTTTACGAAACTACTGTCAATGAATACTAGTCTTTGCACAACTTTCTCCCTTGTTGCACACTGCGTAATATTTCTGTCCTTCGTCGTTGGCTATTTTGAGAATATGTGATTCAGTTCTGGATCAGTCAATGTGTATCTTGGCTCCAAAGGTACTCTAGTTAAGCTTCGAATCGAGTGACTCTAAATAGCGCTTATCCCACGCTCATTATTGAAATTCATCTGTGCCAATTCGTTCAAACAGCACGTCTTCGGAGTCCGAGAAGAATAATATTACGAAAGATTGTCGTTTCGAAGCTCAGCAAGATATAGATCTATCTGAGCTAAATCCGCCGCTTAGTAATAATGAAATCGACATTGCGGATGCTCAGCTAAGGTATATAACGCTTTTTCAATCGTTTTACATATAATGTTAGGTAGTCTCTAATCGAATCACGTTCGCGAAAACATTTGAATGTAAGCGCGGGAATAATTGGATGTCTTCATATTCAATGGTTCGAAGAAATCAGTATTGTAGATTGTAATAAGCAGGTCATATTCTTTACTCTTTTAAAAAATTTGTATCAGGGATGCACAGACTTGTTAAGACCAAGAGGCAAAAAGACATGACAATTTTCCATCATATATTATTTAGATTTATCTAATCATACTTATATTATTTTTTAGAACTACCTGTGTGACTTCTTAACCCTTTGTGGACGAACGTCGCCATATTGACGACATCAGGCTCATTTATCTAGCCCCCACAGCTACGCACGAATCATTTAACTGTTTAAATAATGAAAGCGTAGCGCACATTCTCCGTTTAGTTTTTGAAACAAATTATTTTGAGTGTGTCAAATATCTTCGTTCTCACAGGGTTGAAGTTAAAATAACATATGATGACGGAGGTTGCCAGCAAACCAACGGAGGGCCGGCGGTCTGTGCATCCCTGGTTTCTATCAATCTTTTGAATTAGAACTTCCAGTATGGCCGACAGTTCAGCAACATAAAGTTTTCTAAGCGTAGATATTTCCAGCACAGACAAAACTCGAGTGCCATCTGCCAGCTGGAATAATAAAATTAACAAATCCGCCCCCGCTTGCGAATTTAGCGCCAATAACAGCATTATTCCGCCAAGACGAAAATTTGCGTATCCGCCGGTACCGCCGCCTCGCAATCCGCTGCCTTCCCGACGACGAGTCTCGTTCTGCGACGTCGTCTTCGGGGATACACGCGGAAACAGTCCGAATTGCATGACGAACATGCAGGATGTTCGCCATAGGTTCCGTTGCAATAATGATAGTAACGAGGAATATCGTAGTTCTTACGACATTTGGCGAGCGGACGATCCGGCTGGTAAAAACGACGGCGGGTACGAAAATGTTAATGTAAGTCAAACCGAAACCGAGGGGACTGGCAGAATGCATTTTGAAAGAAGCGCCTCGGAGTGTTGCAACGACGCCGAAGAGACGTTAAACAAATGCAATGACATCGAGAAGAATCCCGGACCGAATCGTACAATGAACGAAAAGGACGACGAGTCCTCGAGAGAAGACTCGATGACCTGCCAAAATTGTCCTAGTTCGTCGAACGGGCACGACGATAGCGAACGTATGAGAGGAGGTTGCGGGGGATCATGCTCACCGTGTGGACCTCGACCTAAGGTCTCATGTGGCGTAGTCAAAGTGATAGAGACTGCTTGCCACTGTGGGAAAAGTAACAGCTACGATTTCACGGCTAATACCATCCCTGACAGAAAATACTCGAAAACGAAAAACATTATTGTATGCGCGTTAGTGCTTTTGTCTCCTTGCCAAGTATAAAATAATGCGTTGGTTACTGTTAAGTAAAAATTATAAAAGAATCGAAGTAGCATGACAAAGCACTTGGGGATGATATCGATTGTTTAACGAACAAATTTTCCACATTAAACAGAGGATGATTCACGAAACGGTCACGAGATAATGGTCAAGAGAAACAAAAGCACATTGGTGTTAAATGAAAAATTTACACAGAAATTATTTAGGATTTGACGAATAATTATTGCATTGAATATTTTTTTGCCAGGGATGTGGATCAGAACCATACATTATATCCTCGCTCCCCTATTAAAATAAGACATAATTGTTATTCTTTAGTAGAGCCGGAATCGTGTCGCACCGTCCCTTCCTGTTCGAGCTGTTCATCGCCGTGTAACGAGCGACGGAGTTGTTGTCCACCAGCGAACGAACGACCAATCTGCAAGAAAACGATTATTAGATGTCGTCCAGTGTGTACGGAGAATCAGGGTTGCGGGAGTGGTGGATGCTGCGGGGGCGGATGTCGCGGTGGTTGTGGAAAACCCGGGCAGACCTGTCTGCCGGCGAGACCTTGCACGACTCCTTGCCGACCATGTTCACCATGTTCTCCACCACGACCTTGTCCCCCGCAATCATCTTGTTCTTGTAGAAAATGCTCACCTTGTTGCTCCAGTATTGGCGGTGGTGCGAATTGCTGTGGCCGGTAAGACACTGGTGGCATTGGAGCTGCTAAATGAGTAGACTGCGGATCTTCAGAAGTAGAAAGTTCTTTCTTTCTATAAAATCGTAAAAGGAACAAACAGGATGTTTCTACAATCGTTATAACTTTTTAAGGAGCTATACTTTTAAAAAATATAATAAAAGAAAATAGATTTTTCGGACCAGTCACACGAGAATCCCCCCTTAATCTTCCCACTATTGAAAATTTCATCTACTAGATTTTGTCACAATTCAGAAAATCCATAGTTTATTTATGAGACACTCGGGTAGCCGCATATTCGTGAGATGCCAGATGCTAGATGCTAGACGAATGGCAAGATTACCTGGCTATTCGAGCATCTCGTGAGGTACTCGAACGCATGCCGATGTTATTGTTACTGATACAGCTTTTTGTTTATGCAGATCGAAAAGTCCCGCATGCCGAGTGAGCCGAAGAAGATGCAGTACCGACAGAGATTGTAACGAGGGTGGATGCTGCCGACCGAAAGTCACTTGCGAATGTTTGGGGGGAGGACTCGATTGCCAACGCTGCGGGCGGAAGGTGTACCAAGCTGAAATGCAGGTAATGTGAAGTAATTAAACAATCATTATACAGTTTTCTACTAATTAATGTATATCTATATCGCAGCATTTAGTGATTTAGTGTCGCTTGCAAGGCACATTTATAGAATATTTGTATCTTGATGTTTATTCAAGATGGTGTCTGGTATACCCTACCACAATATATGCTTCAGCTGCTATTGCTGTAGGAAACCGTTGGAGCCATTAACGTACCAGGAAAACTGCGGAGAAATTTACTGTAAACGTTAGTTTGCATATCCCTGCTTTTGATACTCTTTCAACCTAGAAAATTCTTGTTTATGGCATATCGACGATTATCATTAAGTAAGACGATCTTCGATACTGCGAATTGCTGTGTCAATTCTATTTCCGTTTCTTTTGGATATTTAGAGTGTTATGTCCGAAATTTTGGACCACAAGGATACGGATATGGTGCGGGACCAGGAACGTTGCAAACTCCAATGTGAAGCGATTGAGGGCATCGTTAATTAGTGAACAAACGAAAACCATTGAAATATTTTACAGTTACTTGTGATCTCTTTTTATTCAAAGTTTTTGTTTCCATTTATAAGTGGTATTTTTGCCGAACAGCTTATACACAACTTTTTTCGTGGTTTCGTATAGTAAAGAATACTTTTTGTAAATAGTATACTTTCAATTTATGATCGACAGTATAGTATACAATAGTATCGCGCTCTAAAGCGTAATTTTACTAATGTATACTGAATTTCTTTTGCTACCGTGGTTCCATAATAATTTGAAGTCAATAGGAGCAAGTATTAATATGTTAAGAAGAAACTGCTCGTTTATGAAACGCCGTAATTTTATTGTAACCGCAGCGCATTCACCAGAAGTTAAAATTTTCAATTAAGCCTGTTCCATCCATTTAATTTAAAAGTTTCATTTTCTTACTGTCATCATAGTTCCCTAAAATCCACTCGCTAGAAACACTCGCGTCCTTTCTTTCCGCTCTACTTTCCCGTTACAATTTCTTACTCGAAAGGCGTGCAGATTGTGAACCCGGCGAAATAAGAAGCAGAAAAAGACTATTAAAAATAAGACGAAATTATGAAATTTCTTGCGCAAAGAAAGTCCACGCACGATTCCAAAAAGCAGGAAAAGAAGAAGTTTACGACCAGGAGAGTTTGTACTAGCTGAATGTGATATGGCGGACAGTACTTCCGGTGTAGCGAGTTCAAACAATAACGGTGAATTCGGGAGCTGGGATATAATAAAATTGCGAACAAATTCAAGACGGAAAGAAAATGGTTTCTGAAAGGAAATAAAAACAAGGTCAGGTGAAGGCATGTGTATGGAGTGAAGTGTATGGACTGCTTATCCACTAAACGAAAGAAGCTTTTATTGCAAATAGGGCAAGATAGGCAATACCGTAACAGTATTTTTCCAATATTTAATTATACACGCAAATGCTGTGGGAATCATGTAAAACCTTGCAAAACATTCACTTAACTACTGACACCTGAGCAACCAATCTAAATTGTTAGACGTTGGGTCTACTCAGGGGACTCATTTATCGGAGAAGAAGGTTCAAAAATTAAAGAGGATCCGATTGGACCAAACCAGGTGCCCTTACCTATGCTTAAATCAAGACTCAAACGAAAAAACTAGACCACGCAAATCGGCAGAACATTAGCGCTCGTTCAATATCCGAAGATAGATGTATGTCGAGGATTCGCGAAGGGATATTCGCAGGGAATAAAGACACGCGCGGTTACGATCGTGCTTCGCGAAATGGTGGGTGGAGGATGAAATAAGACGAGCGGGTTGTTTTATTGGTAAAAATGAAGATGGGGAGAATGGAAGAACAGTCCGGGATCCGGTGAAATACAGAAAACGGAAGGAGAAGGAGAAGGAGACCGTGGGAAGGGAGCGAGAGGCGGGGTGGTAAAAGATGGAGGAAGAAAGAGTGAGTGGTTGGTTTATTGAGTCTTTCCTCTTAGCGGATTGCGGAACGCGGAACGTACACGGCGCACCGGCGGGTAGAGGGACGTTTATATAGCTTTCAAGCGCAGAAGCTTAATCTAATTTCAAATATAAATCTGTTTTCTCCCCTTTTCTCTCTTTCTCCCGTCCGTTCTCTTTCCGCCTTCGTTTTCCACCCTCGACCCCCATCCATATAGCGGCGTGCTCGCCGGCTTACATTATCCGCCCGGCTACGAATAATCTCTCCTTCGGTCTGCCTATTAACGTTACGAGACACGCCGATTTCCTTCAGTTTTACGAATCGTCGTCGCCAAACACGTTGTACGCTCCGCTTCGGGAATGGCAAGCCCGAACACTATGCCTCAAAATTGTATGTACCCCACCGGAAATACTTTCTGCCTGGCGATACTTATGTTTAGTCTGTAGTTCTTCATGCAAAATAAAAATTGTCTGCGACAATCACAAGAAAGGGGAGTTACAGAAAAATTATTTCTTCTCTTAATAATTTGAGTAGGTTGTAAATAATGTACCAGTAATCTGATGTTTCTTCTATTTTGTGTTTCACCTACTCATGACTGCTACAAAATCCGCAATCTACTAAGATTAGGTTCGTGTAAAAATAATTGCGGTTTTTGTTCTTGAATTTTAAAGCAATATATCTTGTTTTTGACTTGCAGTTCTTTTGCAACTCCTCGAGATCTTTCTCAAGGATCAATATTTCAGGCATAATATATTATTAGATCATTTCAGACCAATAGGACTGCTGAAATCGTGTCAACCAATAAAGTACTCCTTTTTAAATATACCCCTCTAACTATAGCTTCTACAATTGTAAGTATTTCGACTTTAAAAAATGTATACCCAAATAATAGAAAATGTGCGTGCAAAACCTCAATACAAAACAGTTGGCCGATTTCTTTGCAAAAATTTCCAAGGCCTACAAAATGACGCTCTAGACCAAGAGGGCCTCTTAAACTTAAATGCACTTAGGGGGTATCGAAGAATAACATGATTTGCAAAGTTCGTAGGTCTGACAGAATTTCTAAAAGGAAGAATTTTTTAAAGGAATTAATAAATGAGACGATAGGGTACTGTTTATTGGACGGAAATCCTAACGGGGTACAGAAGGTACTTCGAGTCCGGGATCAGGATGCAAAATGGCGGCGGCAGCGGCGGCGGATCAGACGGAAATACGTTCGAAAAGGTAGGGCGACATTGGGAATTGAAAAATAGTGCCTTGGGCTGCTGTCGTTCACAGTGATGGCTCCGTGACAGCCAATGTAACGCACGAATTAACGAAATAATTGATTTTCATACCGTTCGGAGTAAGCGGCGCGCACAAAAGACCGAGCGAACCGATCGCCGAACCGAGGAGATATTTTCTCGATTTCCTGACCGCAGGTGCATCCACGTTACTGCACCGTGTATCAAAAAATCCCGGCGCTCGCCTTGGGCGAATTTCGCATTACGTCACGAAATCGCCAATCTTTCTATCCGCTTCATTCAAAGTTGGAGCCCGGCTTGTGACAGAGTATACTTCGATTTTTACTCTCACCGAATTAATCATTAATATATAGAGAAAATTTTCAAAATTTCTCGTCGTACTTCCCTTCACTCGTAAACCATAAGAAATTCGTTTGCCCACAAAAGAATAACATTTCTAATAACTAGACATACAAATTGTTTGTATCTGTTGCAAGGAAGAGGAGTCACTTAGGAGTGTCTTTCACCCTTAAGAATTTGAGCAGGTCGAGAGTAACACATTTTTGCAATAAATGTATAAATTGTCACGTCTAGTTTGTACCAAAAACCGACTTTTTCAAGGTTCTAGACCAGAAGACGTAGTAGTAATATTTTGATTCATTCCAGACTATTATTAAGTGGTTCTCTTATTGACTACTATATTTTTGATATCCAATTCCTTTTTTTGAAGTGTACGACATTCATTCTTAAAAATAGAAATTTGGATCAACGAGAAATTCTGTTCGTTCAGGCTTAAAGTTTTCTACTTCGTGCAACAATTGATTATTATTTAGACGTGTCCAACGGATTATGGGAGTACTATGGGAGTATCGTGAAGGCGATGAATGAGGGTAGTAGTGTCCCATGACGGTAACGTCACGTGAAATTTTTCGTACGTTAAAATTAATATCTCCCATTTGTCAATTGCCGATACGTTTTCGTCGTACAATGAAAACTGACTAAAAAGGGGGGCCGTACACAAATGTTAGACCCCAAAACGTTCCCTAAACATTGTCACAACACGGCTAGGTAACAGGGGCGTTCATCGAGATCATATTAAAGGAGACTCTACTTGTAGCATGTTATATATTGGCTAGTGTTGTGCAGCGAGAAGGCAGGTAGTTCTGATCAATGGAAACACAAGTTCGACGTTTATTAACGACAGCACGACATAAAAGTGTGTCTCGAGTTGCCTGTGAATTATTTATGCGCCTGTAAAATATTGAATTTATCGATGATCATTCATAGAATAAACTGAAATTCGTCAAATTTGTCGTTTAAAATGTGGTTTGACGCAAGAACAACAAAAGAGGCTTTATTAGACGATAGAATCAAAATGGGGACGTAACTATCGAATCATTAATTTTCACCATAAAAATCAAGTTCGAATTGATGTTACAAGTTATGTTACACACTTTAATCATACGAAGTTCATTAAAATTGGTTTACCTTCAACAACACGAAATATTGAAAGCAAAAATGGATTTGTTCTCTTATTTGCATACAATTAATTTATTATAATTCGAAGTTGAAAGAAATAGCCCAGTGGAAAATTTGTAAGTGTCCGGGATGGTACGTACTTTTGAAGTTACATCGCGAAGTAGTTCACAGAAACTTTTGTTCAATCCAAAATGATAAGGGACAAAGGGTTCGTCATGCTTATAGTTCTATTTAAAAAATATTATCTGAAAGGCGTCAGAGAATAAAGCAGTCTGTTGACGCGAAAGATGAATAATTGCGTGGAGACCTTGCAGGGTAACAGTGATTTTATCCAGCGTGTCTAATTGGTGGACATGTGGACGCGACCGTGGAGAATCCCCCGCACGCGTTTCAAATGGAGCCCAGTTTATTCAGTATTCCAACTTAGAAAGGGTTCGGGGCCCGTGCTCCCATCAAACTATTTAAAGTCTCGGTATTAATCGGCCATAAACCTTTTGACCATCCGCTGAAACGTCCATTACTTCTCGCAATAACTCCACGTAAATACCCCTAACCACGACTTTTATATATTAGTTGGCCACTAACAACAAAATGAAATAAAACGCTACCATTTCTGCTTCGTTTTATTTTATCATTGTTCATTACGTTGCCTTGCATTGGCGAGGACTCCTCTCTTCATTCTCATACAATTTTGCATACACATGTCAGTTTTCTTATATCGTAGTCCAATAGACTAAATCCTAAACTATAGCATATAAAAATTGAATATAAGTTGTACGATTTGATATAATATAAAAATAAATAAATAACTAAATAAAAAAATAAATTTGATCCACTAATTTTAAGTACAAACAAAATTTAACTACTTCTATTTTATTTATTTCTATGTTTAATTTAACATCTTGGCCTTTTTGACAAGTACCAAACGGAGTTCTACTGTACATAAAATTATTTAAAAATTGCGAATAAGTGAATTCGATCGTGCAAATTTTTATAAGGCAACACGTACCGGTGGCTTTTAGTGCTCGGTACGTTGAACAATTTTTAGACCGCGTTCTACGGTCTACAGTATTTCATCGGGGGCTCCTCGAAATGGTTGAAAAATTGCGAAAAAATAGTCACCTGGCTGTATTTCTACACAGGTAGACGCAAACATCGAAGTGTTTGCAGAGCGAAAGACGGGGAAAAAAGGAAAGGGGTGACTACCCCTTTCGGTGATCCGCGGACGGTAACTGGGCGTAACCCCCGAAATCATCTTACAAGTGTGCGCGCACGAATCGCACGAGGGTCGGCAGGATAAAACGTGGCTGATTTATTTATCGAATCATAAATTACCGGGGTTACAATACGGCGCGCAGCATGCAAAAGCGGTGTGCGCGCGCGCGCTCGCTCGTCGATTCTCCTTTCTCTCCTCCACGGTGCCGGCGAATCGAAAACGCGGCGAAGGACCGAGGGCGTACACATAACGCGTGTTTGCGTTGCGTGCTCGACCGGAAACACGATTTATACGATGCAAATTAAATGTGTACGGTACACACGGGGCCAACGTTCTCTACAGGCGAAAACCCCCGTTCGGGAATTCGTCGTTATTATGAACGTTTTCATTACCGAGTCCTCGTCCGTTCCGACCGTTTCTTAGCCCAGGTGAAAAGTAGGGGCAGATCGGGGCAAGTTGATACACTTTTCCAGTTTTTTATTTTTCCAATTTTTCCTCGAATGAATCACGTAGAAAAGAGTATGCTGAAATACTCCTCGAACCTTCCTCGTGACACATACAAACAAAAGGACAATACGCCCTTCTCCTCCAATAACTTCATGCCAAATCATAGTAGAGTTTATAATATAACGTTTTGTATAATATCTCCAGATATTATACAATACTTCATTGCTACAAAAACGAAAAAGTAGTTGTGGTACATGTACACAGTGTCCAGATAATTACATTGCATCAGCTTGCCCCGGTCTCTATTATTGGCAGTGGTAAGGTGGTACCCCCGGACAGTGATCGAAACATCAAAAAATCGTATAGAACATAAAACCGATTAACTCCGCACAATGTAGAGAAAATTGATGAGCTAGTATATGCTCATTGTTAAAAGTTCACTCGACGTTTGTCATTTTGGCGGTATTGAGCCCAATTATATGTTTCACAATAGGAAATTTGCAGAAAATAGTTACGTCTTCGTTGACGACGCGGACCATCCGCTCTTACGTGTCATGATTGTCCATCGTCGGCCGATCATGAATATTCACACCATTATACATTTGCTTATCGATGCCGCGCGTCGGTGCACCGTGATGTATGGAAATAGTAACAAAACAAATTCATTTCGAAATCGTATCGTAAATGGCGTACGCGCGCGGGGTTTCGGGAAACGAGCGAACCCGGCTGAAAATGAGAATGATCGACGAGCAACGGTGGATCCGAGTTTTCTAACGTGGTAACCGTAATTAATTGATCGCGGGGGAGTATCGAGCGTATCCTGCACTGACAGGCAATTGTGGCGAAGTAGCGATCAAAGGCGAGCGTCTCGCAGCCCGCTCTCTCACATGTGAACGTTTAATCTTCATTTAAGGGAAATCCGGTTTACGCTCTGTTCAGAAATTAGTCGACAAAGAAGCGCACGCTTGCGTAATTATACACGGTAATTAATAATTAATATCGCGGCGAGAGCAAAGCCCTCGAAACAAATCGTCTATACCCGCCCCTTGTAGCGTTAAAACGTTTATCGAGTTACTCGTATTATGCTCAGATGTTACAAACAAAATTTTGATTTCGCACATCTTGTACGCAAAAACGCGAAAATCGCAAAATTCTCATGACATTTTTAAGTATTATCCAATACTTTAGTTTAGAATTCGGATGCTTCATTTCATTTTTAACATCTTTATACAGGGTGTTCCAAAAATGTTGCACCTGAGGTGATTCTTGAGATCAATTGAAGTAACTTTTTCCTTTGTTAAGGGGTTATTAACGAAAAACGCGGGCCAACCGGAGCGTAGCTATAGCGGACGTATTTCGGCTCGACCAATAACAACATTCTGCTGTACCCGCGCTCTGATTGGTGCACGTTTTTCGTCAATAACTACTGAACAGAGCCGCGGAGAACATTTTCGCAAAGGAAAATGTTATTACAAATGATCTCAGGAATCAGCCGTTTCAAGGAAGTACAACATTTCTGGGACACCCTGTATACAATGTTCTACGTCTGTCCATATGAAATCGAGTGCATTTACTTGTACCTTATTTGAACGTTTAATAATTTATGAAACACAAAGGATATGAGTTGTTTGAAGGTTGGGGAAATAATTGTTGCTCGCTTTGATACGCTCGGAAGTAATCGTTCAGCAACAACGGAGGAACAATGGACTCTCCTATGGACCCGGAGCACATTATCGGGTGCAGCGGAACTCTCACACGGATTTAACGCGCCAGAGGGCCCACAAGACGATTCGATTTTGATACCTGGGTATACCGCCGCGATCGATTCTGCAAAGGAGAAATAAATAGGCGAGTAAAAACGTGGTCGAAAATTTACGAGCGGCCCCGGCATGTTATGGGATCGGGTGCGGAATCGGGACCGATTTCCCTCGGCGTTTTTATTATTTTCTGATAGGATGTTTACGAGGAAGGATGAATGAGAATGTAGTTTATGAGACTAGTATGGCTTTTAGATTAGGTATAGGTGACGCTTTTGCAAAATGTATACGTTCGCTGTTTATGGCCGAACAGATCATTCGCGCCCATTAACTGCCTGTCTGCGGCGGTCGATCGGCTTTTAACCGAACCATTATGAGCGCCATGATGGCGGCGGTGAATTAAATCTTTCATCTATGCACTTGCTGTTACGATTGTCGCCGTTGTTCTCCATTGTATTAGATCCTAACACGTTTAGTACATTCACACAATCGTCAACAAGTCACGCTCGCGTTGTCGTGCGAAATTAACATTCGGACACCATGAAATTTTTACTTTTTCCTTTGCCGCATTATCACTTTTTCCAGAACGAAAAAACATACACCGTCACGTCTAATGTCGGGGTACTTTGTCCAGCTAACAATGGTATAAATTTTATTTACATATTTACAATATTTGTTGAATAATACGTGGCTTTAATATTCGAGCAATCGAGCGTCCATAAGAGAAACACAAACACTCTCTGAGCTCTGAATTAATTGCATGAATATTACAAATAAACAACTACTATCAAATGTACTATTCAACGATCAGCATTGACGAATAAAATACGCGTCTCTCTGGTAGAAAAATGTTAATTTCGATATTTTGTGAACGTGTGCAATCGGAGAATAAATCACAGTCGAGCGATTATTAATTTCTGACAGAAAATGAAAAGACGTTTGTACCCTTATATTCCAACCGTATAATTGGTTATTGTAGACAGATGCATGTTCAGCAGACATTTTTTCCAAATCACCCTGTAGACCGGTTGTATCATTTCCTAATCTCTCGGAATAACTCGAAAAACACGGAACAACTCGCAACCAGTAGCCCATACGTTGTACTATGAAAAAGAGGGGCGTCAGGGGGTGGTTTGTGGAGGGGTGGGGGGAGGGTAGAGTGTTCGGTCGGGGTTGGTCGCGTGGAATGGAAAGAGAGACGAAGAAAGAGAAACAAAATAAAATCAGAACGGTGTCATATGCGCCTGCTTGCATGATAAATGTAGCGATTTAAAATCGAAATTTCTCTTTTCGTGTGCACGAGCCCCGACGTTTGACTAATGGTCCCGCATTAACTATTGGAGCATTATAGGAACCGGGCAACGTTGAAATTTTGAAAAATACATTCGCCCCGACATGAGATTAATATTTTGTAGCTTTATCTGCTCGGTTGAGCCACGGGGAACTCCACGGGCCCGTGTCGGCACCGTTAATGATAATGACCGCGGGCATCCATCCAACGGTTTTTCTGGGTTACCGAGTACCTGAAATTTCCACGGAGACGGAGAGGAAAACAACCTAATTATCACCCGGGACGACTAAAAAGAAAAGAAAAATGAGCGATTAAACAGCGCACGCGATGATTGTACCTCGCGAGTGATCGAGCTGATTCGCGGACGATAATGGCGACTAGGAAAGAGTTTTAATCGAATCGATTCGCAATGAAGAAAATTAGTCCCATAACAGTGTTTTATTTGTCGCTTGACAAATAATTATAAACAAAATTGACTGTCGGGACAATCGTGCATACAAACCCAAACTTAACCCTCTTGCTTTTTACATTTGATCTTCATTCATTCAGAGCTTCTTTATCCTTAATTATTTCACAGAAGAGGGCAGAAAATTTGTGTTTACCGTATGTCTGTATTTACTCGATGCTTAAACATTGACTGCAAGAGAAAAGCATTTTGTCCAGTCTTGATCTTGGAACTGGGTCATTTTTCGATCACTGTGCAAAGATGTTCCGAAAGTGAAGTTATTCAAAATCGTTGCTGGCGTTCAAAAACTATTACGGCAATATAGAGGCCATAAAGTTTTTGCGCTAATCCGCAGACGAGCGGCCTCGGTGCTCGGGTGACAATAGCCAGCTGATCGAGCTCGGCACAGAGACTGGGTCAACGCACGCAGACGTACACCTTATGTTTACGTCTGACGGATTACTTGTCGCGTGGGCCATCGTTTCCCATATTCCAAAATATCAAACCCGCTACCCACCGTCCTTGTCTCCTGTGCAGCAGCGGCCGTTAGGGCATTGCCCTCGTGCGCTAACTAACGCTCGGCACTGCCAAATCCTTTGTCATTTTCAAAAACCCCACTCCTTATTGCTTCCGCTGTCGGTGGACCCGCACAGTATAAATAACCCGCGACAACCCCGGCGCGGGGTCCTTTGGCAAATTCTCTGATCGATTGATGACCGTAGTTCACGCGTCTTTTCTTACGATCGACTGATCGCTGTATTATAGTCTTTGTGTTAGCGGACTTCGCGCATCCTCCGTATATTCGCGACGACGTCTCGTTTCATTGTTATTTCCTTCTGTTCTCAACCACTATTTTTGTTAATATACTTAATCTTCCGTTACACACGTATTTTGATGTACCAGCACCTTCCGCATCCATTTTTCCAGTCACCTGCCTATACATCTCTTTCCGTTCGCTCCTGAGTCACTCTGTGCCTCATTCGCTTGACTATATCCTCAACAGAAGTATATAATATCGAGGTGGCAACAATTTGAGCATAATCAACGTAAATACAATACAGTTTGTAACAAATATGGATATTACGAAGTGGAAGAGTTATTCGTTGAATTGTGAAGAAAATTAATAGTTTCCGAATGGTAATGACAAACTAACTCGTCATCTCCAGTTAGAAGGTTAGAAGAGAAACTAAAGCGTTCGTATTTAGATTTTATTTGAAATCTTCATCGCGAGTCCGACTCGTTATTATACGGCGAGGGGCTAAGGAAGGCGCGAGGCGTTGCATTGTACGAAATACATTAAGTAAAAATTTCTAAGCGAACCCCTTTTCGGGTGGTGAAATTCGACTCGACAAAAGTAGAAAGAAGAGTATCGAAGAGAGACCACCCGTACGAAACGAGTTCGGGTTGACACCTAGGTCACCTAGCCACCCTATCTATTGTGAATGGATAGGGGTGGGTTTGCCCAATGGACTGTGCTTTACCGAGCGTAAAATATCCCCATTCTTTAACCCATAATACTTGCCGCGCTCGCCGAGCACCACTCCTTTATCCCATACAAAGTACAACGGCACCATGAAACGCGGACTACGGTGGTTCGAAGGTGAAAACGAAGGATCCCTCGTGCTCGAGAAAATTCGGTCTAATGAGGGGGTTAATATCTCACACCCGACAGTGGAGAGGTCGTTAGAAAGTGCATTATACTTCATTCTTATCAACTCCAAACACGCTCAATGTCTCGAACTTTACCTATTCGCAGAACCGTAACACATTCAGTTTAAATATCTACTTTTTCTATTCTAGATTCTCATTTCTCGTCATTGTCCTATTGCACTCCTCCCCGTCGACTAATACGGTTTTAAATAAACATCATTCAGTATTGAATGAAACTGTGGAAATACAAATAAACAACATTTTGGACGGTATAAACAGACTATTGTGATGCCAAAGGACACTAGAGTTAGATTAGCATTAGGAATGTAATTACACTGAAATTGGAATGGATTTATTCGAAACAAAGCGTACTAAATAACTACCAAAAATGAATTTGTTTATAGGGAGTTGGAATATTAGTGGTTGGTCTATGAACGTGCCAATAAAGAATCAAATGCGTTGAACTATACGACGAATTTAATATTCGTTGCAATGATTGTAAAATACGTATCCCTCTGGTAGAAAAATATTTCTATTGATATTTTATAGGTTCCGTTCGAGTTGAAACTTTTGCTTCCGAGGACTTGTCTTTATCTGTCCCTAAACAGCTGTAATTGGAGAGCAACTTACGGCCGAGCCATCGAGCGATTATTAACTTCTGGTCTAGCAATAAAGTGACCAGTTTGCGAGGAATCGAACGGTGAAAAGACCACGGGCGTCGTTCGCTTGGATCAACGAGAGGGAAGATACTGAATTTCTTCTTGGACGAATATTAAAATGAAAGTGAAACAGAAGTTCCGCTGATGGTAGGCGGTGAGGATTGCTTGAGCGACAGGTTGGGTCGATGGTTGGCTTTATGGAAGGGAGAAGGACAGAGGCAGAGGGCAGATGGAGGCAGCGAAGTGCGGACTGAGTCCCCGTGACAGAATGATAATAATCCCTTCGCCGTTTTCTTTCATTTCCCTTTATTATCATATTATTAAAAAAATCCGGCGTGAAATGTTATTAAAATCGTTTAAACGTCGCGTGCCACGGGCGCCGGCATTGTCCTTTAATTTAATAATATTAAGCGCGAACTTTTCGGGGGGATGAAACGTGGGATGGGACGGGATGAAACGTGGTCACCCTCACACCCTGCACACAGAGATCTTTCGTAATGCGCCGCGACCGCATGTACGATTATTCCTTTTATTTTTTTGTTACCGACCGTCAGGTCATATATCTTCCGTGATTTTCGGGCCGATCTAGATCGGAGCGGCACTACAAACGATAAATTCAGCGATTACGGTACTACGAAATAATTGCATAAGCGGCTCGGACGGATACAAGTTCAGTGTGCATTTTTTAATCGCATTTCAGAGTTACACTAGCCTGTATTTAAATTAAAAACAATATTGCTGTCCAATATCGCTTGTCCCGAAAGTCTTGTAAAATGACGTAGGTAAATGAGAAGAAGTTTGGGAAGAAATAAAACATTAATAAACACATGGTTATGATTCGTTTCAGATAAGACGCATCGGTAGTCATGCGAGCGACTGACGGTCGAACAAATAAAAAATAAACCAAAAACAAAACAAACCAAATCGGAAGTTCTCGATAATGAATAAAACAAGTTCCATTTTCCGCCATAGAAAGAATTGTTTGTCGGGCTATTGTGTACCAACACGGTTCTATTTATTTTGGCAAACGCGCGCCAAAGTCTGCGCCATGAATTTCTGAACGATCGGCGAAGATAAAAATTGTCACGGGGACGTGATCGCCGGTGAATGGCGGTCGTCGAGGCAGAGAGGCGTGCAAGGTTCTCCGTTCGCCCTTAGAAGGTAATATGAATTTAATGGCGTCGCCTCTCTATGTATGCAAAACAAGTCTGCGGACGGCTGCGTGCAGATTTCGTCGGTCTCCGCCGAAAGGTGGGATCTATTTGTCATTAGATGAATGCGTAACCGGGCTCGGGATCGTTGCGCCTCGATGCACATCCGTCGCATTGAAATCGGGCTGGCGTTAATGACGTTGATTCGTTCTACTCCGACGTCGCCCGGGACTGCCGAGCATTCTTCGAGAATCTCGCCTGAAGACCGTTCGATCGATTGTTTCGCGAACGACTTTGTTGCTTCGCGCACCTGGCTGGTTGACATTTAGCACCGTAGAACCCCCATCGTTGCACCAACGACAGGACCGAAAGTGCATGTTCGCGTCAATTTTTATCAGAGGTGTAGCTACCGATTAATTTTATTTTATTGACAAGAAATAAAATTGCGCCTTGTACAAGTACGCCGCGCACAAGATGATAGACCGGATCGTCTTGTATTTAAGACAACAACAAGCTGGTGCAATTTAAAACGGTAGGAAGATTAAAAAAATTTTTAAATGCCAATATATTATTTTCGACTTGTTAAGATTATTCAAAAAAGGAAGATCTTCTGCGGAGCTCTTACATCACAAAAATCGGCAGTCTAATCGCACATAATCAATATTTTCCATATTGCGTATCGCTGTCTAGAATCAATTTTTAACAATTTCACGTGAACATCAAGATCTTTGAATTTTCTATTTCGACGGAATTTTTAGTTGACAAATACGAAACAGGAGTAATGGGAGAGCGCGTATTATTATAGAAAAGGGTGGTAAGGGTAGTTCGGCTAAATGGCTGAAGCAAGGACCGATGTTTCGGGTAGAGTGGACTGACGCAACGAGACGAAAGTGGATGACAGATCGTCTCTCTGTTCCGCGAATAGGCATGCGATGATGGATTATAGTGAAGCGACCTACGCCGTTGATTCGTGCCTATAGACACATCGCACCTTTTGCTGACATTCCTGCGATTGTCCTCCGGACAGGACGGTCGGTTTTCCCGTGCCTCTGCCTCTAAACGCTTCGCAAATCATTGCCCAATTTTATGGGAAGTTTTTTCCCCTATCGCAACGCTCGGAGAACTACAAATTTGTCTGATAAGCAGAAAACTTTACAGCTAAACGGCGCACAACTTTCTCCTTGCTTCCACTGGATTTTTACGTTTGCGGTAATAGAAAAGCGAAACGCGACGTAAATGCTCACTTTGATATTCTATTTTTGATGACAAAAAGAAATGACGTCCGAAATGTCCAGCTGTCAAGATGTACAATGATTTTGCGTCTTAGAATAAGGTTCAGTAGTAAACGAAATTACTTTTCGTACAATCCAATAGCAGAAGGGGATAATTCCGCCCCTATTTTATAGAGACGGCCCCACCGCGCGGTGGTTTCAATCGAGCGTAAACAATAAACTCGTTCGATTATGTGGGTGTGCGTGATTAGTCGAGGAGGAGAATTATGCATTGATTTCACCCGGTGCACCCTGTCCGTAGCCACTTGAGCGGGTAGCTTCTGAGACGGAAGTGGACGTACGACATGACGGCGGAGACGGGTAGCCAGTCGATGATCGGGAAGAAATAATAAACGATTGTGAAATCGACAAGTCACGTCCCGTCGTGCGATCACGATCACTTTCACAGCGTGATCCTCCCGATCTCTCTCTCCACGGGTGAATCGAAGGGCCCGTCGTGTGTAAGGGGTGCGTTGCGTGCCTTCGATAAAGGGACGTTATTTTATGCCTCTCTATCCATTCCACTCTGTCCGTTCCTCTCTCCCTGAAACCCAACAATTAGTCGGCTGCTTATGTCCGTGATTAATGGACATCTACGAGTGCAGCAGGCGTGTTCCAATAGCGGCCCCGACGAAGAAGAGAGGGAGAGAGACGGAGGAATCGAGAGAGTTAGTTGCGAGTGGTGATAATATTCCATTAGACGCTATTATATTCATCGGCGGGTCGACGCGCGAACGTTTTTTTGGCCAGAAGGGCACACAGATTTCCCTGCGTCGATTTTATCCCTTCAACTCTATTTTCCCTTTGCCCATTTAAGAAAGCAATTATACGATTCCGCGGATAATCGCCAACCTCCATGAACAGGTAATTCTCTGTGTAACTTCTTGAAATTACTGCTTAAATAAATTCGCTTCCTTCGTTCGTAGCAGCGTTTCGCGAGAACAATATTTATTAATAACGAAAATGCAGGTGAAAGGTTTTCTATCTAGACAACACTGCGGGGAGTTCTATTCACCCGTGCACTGGGGGGTGGGGGGTTAAAACGTTTCGTGCAAATAGCGGCCCGATTATATGCACGCAATAAGATCAATAAAGAATTTACATTCGGGCGCGAGACTCACTTTCTTTTTGTAATTCGCTGTATAAGTTCGGGGACAAGTTAGAATCGCCGGAAAGGCAAATACGTCTGCATGCATATGCACGAGACGACTAAACTAACCGACCAGCCGCCAGAACGGGAGCCGGAGCCAGAGTCAGCCAGCCATCCGGACGTCACAGTCACAAAGAGCACGTCACGGGCTGACACTATTGCTATTCTAAGCAAACACGTTGTAAGCAACAGTCTTTTACCCGTGCCCGGGCATTTACACAACAGACACGCATGTAAAGATAATATTTTGAATGTATAATGAACGGCGCATCGCGACCCGCCGCGAAAACTTCGCAAAAAAATCGCACGGACCGAGAACGACCCGCAAGAAGGTCGGGGTTCGCTGATACGCCACGAGTACGTTCCCCTGTTTCTTGCTACGTTGCATAGCAACATCAATATATTTTTGTTGGCACAGACTGCGGTTTTTTGTTACAAATTACAAGATCTCGTGATTATCATTGCTTTTATGAAAGATAGCTGCCAAGTGAGCAACATCGATTATTGTATCGTGTATAAAGATTGCAATAAATAGCATTTTTCCTTTGTTCTGAGTACTCTAACTTTTGCTATGCTATTTCGCAGCAGAGTTGGGCAAAAAATTATTTAAAAATTTCGAATACAAATAACCGAAAGTTATCTTTTATTCGAACTCATTTTTCTCGGATACATATTCACCACAGTTTATCCGTCAGATACTTTTCACGATTTTCATTTGTCATGCGTGGGTCATCCGAATCTCGAAGTAACGGCTATGCGTATTCGACGCCTCTAGCGGTGAGAATTTATTTGAGAGAATTTATTCGAAGATAC
This sequence comes from Halictus rubicundus, assembly GCF_050948215.1. Lineage (NCBI taxonomy): Eukaryota > Metazoa > Arthropoda > Insecta > Hymenoptera > Halictidae > Halictus > Halictus rubicundus. The sequence goes on from NC_135152.1 coordinate 10,382,003, forward strand.
AGCTGATGAGTTTCAAAGTATCTTTGACTTTTATTCGAGAGTTCGCGGCAGCGCCACCATTTATTCGACGGTGAATTTCGACAGATACTCGCAATACAAATGTATCTTTGATTTTCGACGTATGATTTTCCGCGTAACTTTCAGATTTATTCGAAGCTCGATGCAGGAAAGCATGAGGAATAGATGAAAATCACATGTATCTTTTATTCGTAATTGTATTCGAAGCTCGGATAAAAGACCGAGCGACGTTGCCAAGTCGTAATACTTACGTCGTAATATGCCAGTACGTGCTTCGCAGTTCTCGAAAAATAATTTCAGAATTTGAATATATTTGATCGCATTGTACATTAGTCGGCATTTCGCTAGAAATAGAAATTTGAGAAACGCGAAGTACTATAATAACAACAAACAATTGACGAATCCGGAGTGCGCGTGAAATCGGTAGGCGCTAATAACACTAGAAAACTTGTACCATTTTGCTCGTGACATTTTTGACGACCGAGCGTGCCCGAACGCGGACCGTATAAATGTGAAATCATGCATGTGTTTCCATGTTCCGTGGTGGAGCAGCAATTAATCCTATAACAGTGGAAATGAAGCATGAAATCAGCAAGAGGCGAAAGATATTGTGAAATAAATTAGATATAATAACGGGTAATTCGTAGTAACGCGTTACACCGTTGTAACTCCGCACGGCGGATTTATGGGAGACATTTATTCCCTGACACCTTTACCTTCTTCTTAATAGGAGAACTTTTTCAAAACGGAACTCTGCCAACTGTTTATGATCTGCGTGGGGAACGTTGCTCTTGTGAATTGTGCGCTAGGTTCGCAAAATACCGTTCTAACATTGCGATTCTACAGGTGTGTAGTATTTTATTCATCTTGGATTGTACAATGCGAAAAGATAAAGAAGAATATTAGTAGTACTAAACTGTTTATCGAACAGTGGCATGTGTTCAATTAATTCATTTGTCCAAGAGTATTAGTCAATTTTAGAGAGAACAAATAAATCTTGAAGAGAACAAAAAGTATTCAAAAAATTACATTTATCGTATTTTTATAATTTAAAGTCTGCTATATCAATTTTCTGTCTGCTACATTCAGTTTTTTTTATACAAGCTAGTATTTCTTCTTGCATTGTTTAAAGGCATTATTTCGGAAACGTAGGGAGACTAGAGAGAGATATAATTGATTAATACTTTCCGGATTTGATGCATTCGTAACATTAACGAGTAGAACAAATGCAAGAAAGTAAAAATACTTAAAGCATTTGAGTATACTGTTACTTTATTTCCAATTTAGTCGAGTTATTAAGAAAAGAAATAAATTGCTTAACTCCTGTGGCTTAAAATGAGAGCAGATCGTGTTTATTTCGAATAAAAATCCGCAGTCTATTGATCAAGGAAACTGTCATTTTAAAATATAAACCGTGTGCGTTTTATTTTCGAATCGGCCACGATCTTTCGCAACTACGGAACAGTTTGGAGAAATATTATTGTTTCTGTTATTTTTCCGAAGATTTTCGATGTTTTTCCAAGAAAAGCCCGGCTCCTCCGCTGAAAACACACGTAGGTAGAAAAAAGGTAAATCACCGGCGGACCGACAACTCTATGACAGCTACTTAAACCTTGCGGTTTCCCATAGGACTATTTGGCCAGATTAGCCCCGGTAAGTGTGTTCTAATCCTGTTAAAATGTTTGCCAACAGGGAGGCTGGGAGCACATTCGAATCGTGCCTCCTCTTGTGCCGATCTACACGATGTACGTTTATATTTGCACAGCTTGGTCAAACATTGGAGTGTGCCTTTTAGTAACCCCGACGCCTCCGGCAGGAAAAAAAGAGGGCGCAACGTTATGGGGATTATATTTAACGTGCATTGAACGGGATTTATTGTGATCGGACAGTTCTCTGATCGCTAGGATCTTTAAACGAATCTGTACTTGACGTTGCATCTATGATTTCAACGCATGGACATCGTCTAATTGTTCCTTACAAATCGAAAATAACTATTTTCTTTCTTTTATTAGAGACAATGGTAAATCAAGTTTAGAACATCTACGAATCCGTGTGCCGTTCTGTGAAACCACATAAACAAATCACAGCGGTCTGTGGTTATTATGATTTTATGCATTTAGATTAAGACGTTACTTAGCAAATTTTCATTTGATTCGAGAATCTCCAAATTAAAGAAGGAAATTTTTATTTTGCATAGAGATCCGCAGTCGGGTGATTATCAGGGGCTAAGAATTTACGGTTAATCCGGTCCACTAAAATGTTACAAAACAGTAAAAAGATTAAAAGAGTTTAACAATGTCGACATACAATTTTTAACATATAGAAATTATTAATCAGCAAAACAAATTTTTACTTAGCGCCTACAGATTGCAATTGACGTATAAAAATTTTATTTTGCATAAAGATCCGCAGTCTAGTTATGAAAAATGCAAGCATACGCGTTAAGCCTACAACCTGGTACACTTTTGGTGAATAGGCGACTGGAGTAACAGTGCGTGTACATAATAATAAGATCGGTAACCAAACGGGGGGTCTATATTCAAAAGATCGTGTCCGCGGATCAATCGTGTCGATTCTCTCGTTTCCCGTGAACGTGTGGCCTAAGTGTCCATCGTCTCGTTAATTTATCCATCATAAAGCGAGGAATTACGTGGCGAACGTAACAACGAGGCGATGTGTCATAATAAAATTCTCGGCATCGTGTCAGCCAGAAAGGCCAATGGCATTATGCCGATTCTATTATGCCGTATTATTGTCGGTCACCCCGAAGAAGATGACTGATGACACGGGCCATTCGTACAATGCCGAATGAACGTTGGCAGCCGTGCGATCTTCCGGCTCGAAAATCATCTAACTGAACCGAAAAAAAACACAACACACACACAACGCACACGCGGAGGAAAAAAAGGATCGTTTCGATCCGTTGTGAAAAGAGAATCGAAAAAGAGGGCGACAAAGTGGGCGGCATAATTTTCGATCGTTTCCAAAAACGTGAAAAAGAAAAAATTGGTAGGGTACCTCGGAACCGTAGGGGTGCGAACGGTGGTAGATCGATTTTTTTTTTCATTGACTTTTCCTGGCGCTTTTTTCGGGTAAATGGGGTAAAATCTGCTCACACCCAGCCAAGCTCATTGTTGGTGACCTGACGCGACCGCCATTATTAGCTCGCCTATCCGTGAACGTCCGGCGTCCCACAAATGCGCCAGACTAATCGACTTCTGTTACAAATGGTGCTGTATTGAGAACTGCTTCGTGTACAATTGACTGGAATCTATGGAGTACGTGTAATTAATGTGCCATCTAAATGGGTAGTTTATTAGGCGAATTTTTGATACGGTTGTTTGATCTTCTCGGGCTTAATGGGCCACGCGAGTGGAGCTGTGACACAGGGTTTCTTTTTCATGTTTTCTTTATGAATCTTATTACTATAGGCGGTGACATATGATGAAATTATGATCTTGTTAAGAATTTAATCGTGTGCTTTATGTATAAGCCACACATATATTTTCAGAAGTATTTTTTCAGTTTTCTAGTCAATTGTATTGAACGCATGTATACAATATTTTCAGACATTCTTGGACGTTTCTAAAAACTGATGATACATTGCTCACAGATTTAGGAAATCATCCACTTGACAATGATCACAAATTAATCTGTTAGTATGAGATTCGTACGTACAAGTGAAAATAATTGAAAAGTGTTTGCCACTTTTTCACAACGTAATGGCCTCGTTAAATATTACAAAAGTGTTATCAGAAAACTATTTTCTCCGATATTAAACGGCTGATCGCTGGAACAATTACCCAAGTACACATATCAATTTTACTTTCCTTTAAGCAAATTATTAGAGACGAAGAGGTTTAAATTACTGTTTTTTTTTTACTTTATTTATCTTTAAAGGTAAAAAATGAAAGGGTTAAATATAATCAAGTAACTATTATTACCTGGCAAATAAAAATGATCCAGAGAGCTTTTCGTGGTGGCCCCTCGATTGTCCTCGCCGAGCGTTGTAACGCGCGTTGTCGTACAGCGGGCATGAAAGAAGAAGACTCGAAATTTTCCGTCATAGGTGTGCGGAGCATCGGGGGCGCGTTAATACTCTGCTGTTGTTGGAGGAGGCGCTCGCACGAAAGCCAGGAGAGAAAGGGAAGGTGGTGGCGTCTGCACGGGCTCGAAGAGACGGAGAAGCGAAGAGGCGAAGAGAGGCGACGAGAAGAGGGTCGTCGGTGGCGTGGTCGAGAGGGTGAGCACCGAAAGAGGACGAGAGTGAGAGAGGGGTGTGTCTCAACGCCTGGCCGCGACATCACCAATTAGTCACCGACGCTTAAAAACAACGGGGCCGCTCCACCCACCTTGCGAGAGACCGTGCGAGGCTGCATCCGCGAGGAACCGCATTTTATCCCGGGCCAAATGGAGTGACTTACTTGCATAGACCGCTCCGATGCACCCCTATCGCGCTACCCCCAACCACCTAACCGACTGTAGTACACGGCCGCAGATATCACTTAATTGGATCACATTATCGAGAGATTCCATCCGAACCTGTTAACCCCGCTAAAGTCAAGCTTGCTCGACGGTTTTATTCGACTGTATCATCCCCGAATTTTTTCTGAATCTGGCTCTCGTCTCAGATCGATTATTTTATCATTACCGAAATTATTACCGAGAGCGGAACCATTCTTAGAATTCTCATTAGTAGAATTCATAATTCGTATTTTTGAAGGCGCTTTTTGTAGACACGTTATTCGCTTTCACGTTGCTTCAACGTCAACGGTCACTGGCAACTCTGTACCGAGTTAATTGATTTTCGTTTCTCACTTTCGGTTCTCTCATTGCTGTCTAATATTTTTCCATATTTTAACCCCTCGAGGACGAACGTCGACATATCGCAGACTTCATGAATCTTCCAGCATTTAAGACTTTGACACACGATACAAATTAGTGTCTTCAACTTGCGAAATATGTATAACTACGAATATGGTTAGACTGTAGGAAAATCTGGACGATAGGGAAAAATTCTAGCGACTGTTCAAGCTCGTTTACCGTCTGGACATGAATATGCCTCCAGTATCCAGGTCCGAGCTGTAGATAAGGGTGAAGAAGTGAAGTGAATACAACAAGGGGGTGCCGTAGTCAGGGGTCTTGTGTGTAGCATAGCAGCTGCTATTGACACCTCGATACCCTGACTCAAATGGAACCAACCAACTCGCGTTGCACGGGGCATAGCTTTGCTGTATAAGGTCCAAGACTGCTTCTCTGTGTCCGTAGCCTTTCTGTGGAATGTGCTTGTAGCGTTGCCGTTTGTGTGCACACGCGCACACGTCACAGCGGCGCGATGCAATTGAACAAACTCTTACGGCGATCATCTCGCTCTCGCCGAAAAAAGAAATTCCATACATCTCGCCGATTCGCTCGAGCTCGTTTCGATCCAGATGAACTCGTTCCAATTTATACGGCGAAATTCTTAAAGTAACACGCACCGGCTCGTTTCTGACGCGGTTGCTATGGACACTGGGTTTCCGGAAAACTGAAAGTGATTATTTTTACTTTATAAAAATAACAAGAACGTGTCCATCGATTCTTCTCTCTACGCAAATGTTCTCGTAACGCGTTAACGCCAAAGATATTTAAATGAACGTTCGTACTCGAGGCTGCAAATCCTGGTGACTGGGTCAGAAGCGTAAAACCTGAGCCTACTCTAGATGTAATACCTGACATACCCTCCCGGCGCATTTAAATTGATTAATTCCACTTCTGAGACGCTCAACGAGCGACTATTAACCCCTTGACGCACATGCCGGTGACATAAACGGGCGCGCTTGATTGGAAAGCACTGTGTCAAATCGCACAGACTAATTTCAATCCAGAGGGATGCTCTAGTTTCTCTAAAAATTCAACGCGTAAGTCGCCGATTCACCGATTCTACGCAAGACCATAATATGCTAGACTATTTTCATAAGATAATAACAACGAGCTCGGTTTACATCTGTCTCACACACTAACATCGATGCAACGTTTATAAGCGAACAAGCAGGAGTGGTAGAACCTTGAAAGAACTAGAGAATGTTTCATATCAACAATCTTTATGCAAATTGAAAATGTTCTGAGTCTATTGTAAGAAGCAGAAGCTCAATGAAAATGTATTTCCCCCTTTTAATAATTTGATTAATTTAGAAATATCTTAACCGTCTTGTGTTTCGTGTAAATGCATAAAGTCCGCAGGCTACTCATCGCAAAGATAACAACACATCATTTTACTAAAAATATTGCTAAAAACCTTATTGGCTTTGTCTCTTTGAACAGAAAAACATTCTTGTCCGAATATTCCAACGAAAACTGGAGACTACAACGGAGCTTTGTATGTACATAGAAACGGGGCGTAACAATTTGATCAATCTTTTGAACAGTTTAGGCATGTGTTGAATACGGAAACACGGATGGAAAAAATGTAAACACGCTGAGCACTCGACCTAGTTGTCGATTGTCGTCGGGTCCTCGCGTAGTTTTGACAAATTCGCAAGGGTGTCAGCGTAGCACGGGACGACAATGTCCCGACGCAGATGTGCAACGCCTATTAACAAGCAATTACACCGATCCCGTTACATTAATTATCCGCAATGAAAGGGCCGTCGTTTGTCCGGAAGAATAGACAGCTCTTTGTCCGCGATTCGCTCGATTGAACGATTAAGGTCCCGGTGTTCTTCGCGCCAGTCGCAATAAACAGTCCGCGCTTCCGTTTCAACCCCCCGCCCCCCTCGGTTCGCATAATTCGGTAATTAAAAGCGAACGAGGACGAATCCGAGGACGAATCCGAGGCCGGGCCCGCATCGGATCTCGCGAATTAGCATAACCAGCTTTTCGCGCGGGCCAGGTAACGCTCACGAAACAGAGACAAGATACCTAATGTCGCGGAAACTTTTTATTGCCGATGTAAAGAACCGGATGATGCTCGTAATGTCGCCTCGCCCGGAGACAAGCTGCCGTGCTTTCTATACTCGCTGGTTCCCCGAGATCGCCATAACTTTTGTGCCGTTCCTGTTCACGATTATTCCGGGAAAATTTGTTAGACTCGCCTTAGACTTGCTGGGAAATTAATTTCTTCTTGAATTTATTTGACAATTTCCAAACGATCAAAATATGTATATTCTACCCTCGGAAATGATCTCCCTCAGCTTCTATTTTGCAAGTAATAAATGAATCACTCCAAGGGGGGACGGGAGGGGGATAAAAGATTGGAATTTAAAATAAAGTTGCAATTGATTCCACGAATTAATTTGCACAGCTAATCAACGGGAATCCGGTTGTCCATAGTAACTATTGATCTGCCTCAGTCACGCGGCCGTACTTATCGGTGACAGTGATTTGGTCGATAGTATGGTGTACGATCGGCGAAAGGGGCCCACTTACATCAATCCAGAATGTAATCGTTGGCAGATTAAACGCAGACAGCGGTTCTTACTTGCATACATCTCGGCCATACACTTGGTGGCACGCGACCAATCCATAGAAATCCTTTATAGACCTGGCGTGCGGGTGACGTTTCTGGACGAGTGTTTCTGACTGCCATGCGACATACATACGCGAAGATAGATAGCAACTATAATACCGTACGTTTGACCTTCCCATGAAACATCTCGTCCGTGGGGTCCTTCAAGATACTCCAAGGGGCAGTCCGATCGGACCATTATCAGCGGATGTTACTTGTAATCCGTTGCAGATGATTCTTCCGATCGTGCGGTTCGAAATGGCCGGCAATTCACGAACAGAAACGTCCCGGGACGAACGAGGATAGAAAATGGCCAGTTTCTGGGTCTCCTGCGGAACGAACACTTCCATAAGATATTATTTCGATGGCTTTTTGATCGCGCTCCTTCGATGTTTCATAACGTTCGGACAGCTGCTTAAGTCTTTCAACGGTTACCATTTTCATTACATTATTCTCGTAAAAAAGTTCAATAATTTCCAAAATCCAAATTTATTTCTACGTTTGATGATTGAATAGTTGACCGTCGCAATTACTGTCCAGCTGTTTTCCAAAAACGATAAATATAAGGAAAAGAATGGCACCATCAATTTTTCTATGGAATTCTATATTTTCTTTATAGAACATATAGCCAAGACGAATTTATTTGTTCACCCCCTTGATTTTATTAATATTTGCGGGACCTTCTCGTAAGAAGTACAATGGAAATTGTACATGTATTTCACTACTGTATAGGTCACGCGTTCGAAGCGTATAATTTTATAGAAAGTTTAAGACTGAAAAATGTGTTAGCACTAAATGAAAGAGCACGGTATGCACATTGTTGCCCACAATTTCTTATTCTGAGTGAAACAGTTTATGATAATAAATCAGCGTTGAATCCAAACATCGAATAGCCTAAGTGAAAAGTGGCGAGCAAAAAACGGCTCGCCACTGTTGATTACGTTACTGAACATCGTAAAATATTTTAGAACGACATGTTTATTCGTAACTATTTGATCAAACGGACACGGCAACCAGTTGTCGTTAGACCCGTGGCGTGGCCCGTGAACAGGTTCATTTACCTCGGGGATTTTCAGCGGAACGATACTCTCGCGATTCAAATGAGGGGATTAAGATGATACAGGAAAAAAAAGAGCCGGATAGATTGACAGGACGAGAGCGGGACAGAGTCACGGGTAAATGGAAAACTAATAGAACGTCCCGACAATGGGTTTGGCTTGATTTTCAAGCCGCAATCAGCCGCGGTTCCACGTTTTCCTGGTGGCGTTTGTTGTTCGGTCGCTCGTCAGCCGCAGGCTGCATCGATGTGTACGTCTCTCTTTCTACGTTTCCCGTGCACGTACCTGCACAAACCGGGGTCACGATTGTGTACGACTATGCCTGTGCGTGCGCGCGCGCGCGTGTTTGCGTATGTGTGGGTTGGGGGTGGTTCGCGGTACCGGAGACTGCATTTTTCCACTGGCACCTGCAGTTTAAATAAACGAACCGCCCACGCTCTTTCTCTCTTTCACTCCGGCCGGCCGAATGAAAAACGAAGGAACGAAACAACACGGCTCTACGGCAGCCAATCGGCGAAACGCCGGAAAACAGGTGAATCGGACGTTAGGTATACGCGCAATTCTACAATGCAGTGCCTCGCGCTTGCGTATCGTCCGCCCTTTTTTTTTTATTTTTCCCCGTTCTCTCCTTCTTTTTTTGTCGGTTTCGTTCGGTATCGTTTTGCCCACCTGCGTAACGTTACGCCCGGCCGGTCTCGTCTCTGCTTGTTTAACCAATGTTTCGTGGTCCTATTAAATGCCGGTTAAATGCGATTCGCCGATGGATCTCCCGCTTCCGCGAGACGATGCTCCTATTGTTCCGCCGCGTGTCTGCGCGAATTGTCGGCCCTCTGACTGACAAACGGCAAAACTTTATTGTAACTCGAGCTCCAGATCGGATCACCCTTCTAACGCGGTTATCACCTTCGCCTCGAAACTCGCGATCGGGTAATGAACCTCTCGCAAACGATTAAGAGATTTCTCAACCCCTTTTGCACAATAGCATCGTATCAAATTGTATTTTCTTGTTTTTTTGCGTTATTATTACCGGGATACCGTTTACAATTCTTTCTCTCGCTGGAGAATTATGAACACGAAAGTAGTAAACCCTTGCGAGCCTGGTTACCAAACAAATCATAGGCTTTGTTCTTTAATCCCTTGACAACGGTAAACGCATAGTGGAGAGGCAACTATTTAATTAAATTCAACATAAAATTTTACCGGAGCTTATAACAGCGCCGGGGCAGAGTAAGGAAATATTTGGATAAATTAATTTAGCTTTTCGCTTACGCCTGGTTAGTCTGAGGTACGTGCAAATTTCACCGTCGAGTTGCTAAATGACTTTCACGTTGTACACGATCATATTACGGGCCGTGCAGAACGATTTTTGCGGAGTATCAACGTTTCATATTCATATATATATCATATTCGTTAATATTCATCGAACGAGAAAGTATCGATCGGGATTCAGCAGTTCAAAATCAATATAAGCTATTATTTTAATGTCATAGAAATATCGTTAGAGATGTCTAAATATTCGGTAATAATATGCTATGGTTCAACTATGAATGGGGAAGAATATAAAATGAAAGAATTCAGACTTAAAGCGCTCGGCAACGACGGATTGCTTTTTAATGGCACTCTTATTTTTAATTATATCGATGTACCTATTACCATGATTAGATTACAGATTTTTATGCAAAATAAAAATTGCCTACGAGAGAGTCATTTCGTTTCCAAATAATCTTAACAGGTTGATAATAATGTGCCCGTACTTTTAAATTCTTCTCATGTTTTTACTGTTTCATGTTGCAGCTGCAACTCATTTCTATCATAAACGCATAAAATCCGCAGTCTAATTACTACGAATGGTAGAGTCACAAAAGAGAACTTTTACTTTATTCTTTCTTCTTTTATGCATCGGAAAACGGTCTAAATGATCAACCATTGCCATTGCGACCAGCGTCACATATGCGTGACGTTTTGCGCATCACATGAATATTTTACAAGAGATTAGATTGCATTTAATAAAATATTGTAGCCATGAAGGCTATCATTGAAATAGATGCTGGTCGCGAACGTGTTAAAAAGGGAAGTTCTTTGCTGGTTACAAACTCCGACCAAGACCTGCGAAACGACGCTTTAGACCAGAAGAGCCCCTTAATTGCCAGATCCATCACGAAATGGATCGCAATCGAATCTGTTTCCGATCTGTTCCGGGAATATCTTCAGCCATCCCCCGGAGGGGTCCGTTATCTCGCTCCCATCGGATAAAGAGCAAATACCACGTCTGAAATATATATCAGCGTGTATCGGCACCGCATTACGTTATGCTTAGACGTGCGCAACAATACAGTCATATAGGTCGGATATAAGCTTCGAGGCTCTTTCATCTTATCGTGGTATCAACGTCAAACGCACCAGACGCTCGACTCGGCCCGACTCGACTCGACTCGACTCACCTCGGCTCGGCTCGGCTCGCTCTCTGACTGGTTTCCACCCATTCTCATTCTCCGTACGTATCCGGGCCGAGCCAGGAGCCGCTACCTAAACCTAAACCGTGGTCTGACTGCTTGTAACATATCGCCTTTCACGGTACACGCACGCATACCAACCCCTTCCGACCGGGATCGAATCTGCCGCCGAGAGTGCGCGCCTATACATTTTTCCCTGGATTTCATCTTTCGCCGTTTCCACTTGTACTAGCTTACTGCATAAACCTTCTTCCGCGATGCAATAATGTCTCGATATACGCGAAAGAACTGTGCATGATATTTGCGATGAATTTGTCCTCGCCAACGCGGCCTCTATCCCACAATACCGATCCAATGACAAAACTTTTTTGATTTTCATTATTTTTTTTGTCAAACCTTCAGCAACATTTTTGTGATTTTTTTCTGATTGAAACGAGTCCAAACACGATACCATTCGGATCATATTTACTCCTTTAATCGACGATTCAGTAGAACCTCGATTATCCGAACCGATACCTGAATCGTTCGTTCTCCATTGTTCGTATTTTACATGTTCAATCTGGAGTGATCCATGTACGCAGAACATGATTTACTGTACAAATCAGTATAGATTTAATCTAACACTGACCACTTCGGATAATCGAGGTTCTATTAAATCGCGAATTATATAAGTAAACATGATCCGAATTGTGTCGTGTTCGGTGTCATTTCAAACAGTAAACTGTTACGATGGTAAAAATTCCGTAAGAAAGAAAAAAACAGAAATAAAAGTGTTTTAACATTGAACTAACATGTTCGGATTGAAATCATTCCGAGGAAGTTTCTAAACATCTGCACGAACATAACCACACGTAACGGAGACTGCAGAACTTTGTGTAAAATAAAAATCGAGTGAGATCGAATAAAAATCTATTTCTTCTCCTAACAATTTTAATAAGATGAAAGCAACACAACTGTTAATGCTTCTGACATGTTGGCTGTTTGGTGTTTCGCCGACTGATTTTTCGCCATGAATGCATAATATCCGCAGTCTAATGATAATGGTCAGTAGGTTAAGCGAAAGACGTTAGGGGGGTTGACGCGTTCGACCCTCTCCGGTTTATCCGATAGTATTTTCGTTTGCGTGCGATAGACTTCAAAGCAAGCAGATTCGCTTGCTCGATCATGCTCTAGTCCCGCTCGCGTGTGCTTACAATAAGAAATCGAGCCCCACGCATTATGGGATCGTGGTACCTCCCGCAGGGCACACGTTCAAAACAGAAGCGGCAAAAGTGAAGAGGCCACGTGCGAGCCAGACGCCCGCTAACAGCTCAGGAACTGTTGAACCGCGTGATTCGCGAATCTTCGCGTTCAACGAATTAATGCATTATGCAAATCCAATTTATTTTCATTCCAGGGCACAGTATACACACTACTCGCACGTTATGTACAGAGTGGTCACACGTACGCGACCAATCTTTGCCAATATACCGAATACTTATGAATTAGTAGAACATCTTTTACAGATAAACCATGAGAAATTCTGTTCGTTGCGGTAAATTCTATTTCCACAGAACTCTATTAGAATTCGTGCGTAAATATACTTCACGTCTACGATCAAAGAGTTTACTAAATTAAGCAGAAAATTAATTCTTCGTACGTTTCAATCAAATTTTAATGCACAAACTTTTCAGCGTATGTCTGGATTATAAAATCGAATTTTAATTTGTTCAGCTTCTTTGATATTTCCTGGTTCAAAAGTTTTAATCTTTACGTGGTAGTAACGGTAAATTAGCAATTCTAAAATGATTGCACATACATATACAGTAACTCCTGTTACTACGATTTGCCAAGACTATTTTATCGGTTGATAAGAAATTAACTTGCAAACAGTTTTCACATCATGAACTATCCTCTTCCTGTTGGAGTTAATTAAGATTGTTCTTGATCCTATGGAAAATACATTTGTCGCACAGCCGTATTTCACGGTTGTTCTCACAGGCTACAGATAATACGGACAAGAGTCGGTAAACAGAATCCGAATCTAACAAATGAAACATGCCCCTTTTAGAATCCCGCTTGAACAAAAAGACCATCGAACGATACCATTTCGGGACACGCGGTGCACGGGAATCTCGCCGCAGACAAGACCTCGAACGAAATTTTCCAAATTCCAAATAATTCCATCGATAGCGGATCAATCGTATCGCTCGTCGATGGAACAACGACCAATGAATACGACAAACAAATTCCCCGGTCTGTATCGTTGGGTATGCTAGCGTCGTTCTTATGATCGCGGTGTATCGTGGACCCAGGTCGTCGGTGAAAACGGCGCGTTGGCCGACAAGCGGAGGGCCGATCGACGAGAAACGTCAAAGTGTCTATGCGCGCGGGGTGTACGCGATAATATCGTTAACCCTCGACTCGGCAGGCTTGTTTCCACAAACCTGATAATCCGTGATCAGCTCCGACGGTGTACGGTGTATACCCTGAGCCACGGGGACGCACACGAACGCGCGCGCGGCCACGGGTATCTATATCTATAATACGCCGACGTATTGGGGACTGAGATTCGGCGGACCCCCTCGACTCGACTTGCGATTATTCAATTCATCGGCCTGTCAAAAGCACCAGTGCACGCTCTGTTCCCCGATCGTTCCCTTTCTCTGTCTCGCTCTGCCTTTCGTCTCCACTTTTCACCCCCTCCGGTCTCCCCCTCTTTTCTATTTCTCTCTCTCTCTCTCTCTCTCCCTCTCCCTCTCTAGACCACCCTCGTCCCGTCCCGTTCTAGACGACCGGTGCACACCCTCCACTTTTCGTCTCTCTTTCGCGAGAGAGCTCGCCCCTCGACGCACCCTTTCCTTCCTCCTTCTTTCCATTTTGCTCTCCCTGCCGCCCACACTCCAACAACCCCTCCGCACCACCGTACGGTCTCTCTGTTTCACGCTCGCCTCTCTATCCGCCGCCCTCAGTAGCTCCACACCGCCACGGTGGAACGATTAGGAGCAATACGTTGCGATAACTGCCCCTAATATCCCGGCACCGCTGCCATACGCAATACAAATTAGGGAAGCGTACCGTGAAAGCACGCCGGATATTTGATTCTACGATTTTCTTCATCCTCCACGCCCTCCCACGCCGATCGCCGGTCCCCACCCCCGTCCGAACTTGCGCGCGAAGGATTCCGCGACTCGAACCGATTTTCTACTTTCTGAATATAATATAGCTCCTACGGCGGCGCGGCGCGGCGCGGCGCGCGTGCACCGCTGAATTTATCGACGACGGATTCGCGGCGAGGAAAATTGTTTGTCGTTCGGAAAACGATATATCCTCCTGCCGGGGAAGGTTTGCGCGGAGATTTTCAGAGTGCATGGCGCGTGAAAGGGGTCGCGTTGGAATCGCCGGTTTCTTCGATACTGTTCGATCGAAATTTATACAGTCGAGTTTAACCGTTGGTGAAGCTCGCTTGGTTGTTGCTCTATTTATTTTATCGACGGCACGATCGGTCCGCTATCTTGAAATATGAAATCGACGATCTGATCATTTCGTAACTATTTTCAGTCCAAGCGGCCGAGGACTCTTGAATAGATCCTTCAACGGCAACAACGACTTCTTGAAATTTTACATGGAAAATAAACACGGTCCACGTCGGAATTCGTTCGCGAAGGACGGCGCGAAGAGGAGCAGCGATCGCGTAAGTAGAAAAAAGCTCGCGTGATTCCACGTGCCCCGCGGTTTGTTCGCACTCGGCGATATTATTTTCTCTCTAATGGACGTGTCAACGACAATCGTGGACACGCGGTGCGTTTTTGTCGCTCCGGGGCGGGGAGGGGCTCGGGGCCAATGTCATTTAAAGTCGCGGGGCCGAAGCGGAACGTGTGCAGAACATGCGTGAGGGGGGGGGGGGGAGAGGTCGGAGAGGAAGGAAGAAGAGAGAAAGACACATAGGGAAAACTCGAATTTGACCGCCGTGAAAACACCGCGGCGAGCCCCTCGCAGCGCATTAGCTGTCATCGCCTTCATCCGACGCTTTCATCGCCCGCCATGAAACAAATGATCAAAGCGTCAACGCGGATGCTGTGAATGGACCACAGGATCCCCGTTCGTGTCCTGCTCGATAAAGGCCTGCGGACCGCATCATCCTAGCACTTGGCCCCCTCTCCCCGTCCTGTATCCATCGCGGTCGGTTCTCGCTTACCCGATATTGCGTGTAATTGGCAGAAAAACCGCATTTTAAATCTCACTCCCCCCTCAGACTCGTCCGCTCCCCCCTGTCTCCCTCTCTCTAACGAGGTTAACCGACAGACGCGACTCATAGTTACTCCCCGGTTCTTCCTGTGTTTAATTAATTCCTACCCGCTTCGCTGTTCCACGAACGCAAAATATTAAGCGAACGAGTGAGCCGCAGAGGTTAATTAAACTGCGGTGTATAATGCGATATCGCTCGTCTGTAGTTTTATTAATTTACCCGGGAACGAGCGCTGCTTATTTTCAAACGAGACCGACGAACGCTTCAAGACGGCACCGCAGGAAAACGGAGCACGTTTCAAATCAAATAACAATTTTACGATATTAACCCCGCGCGGTATAACAGCGAACCGGAAAATACATAGGCGTCCAGCAGGCAGGGATTTTCTTTTTCTCTTAGAAAATGCACGACAGAGAAACTCGAATTACTGTAACCACAAAATAAATCGTAGCGCAAGCTGTTAACGCTAAAACTAGCAAGACCAATGGTTGAAATTATGAAGATCCTCGATTCTATCGATTCAAGTGTGTATTGTAGTAAAACTTGTCTCTGATTCTGTCTATTGATCTATCGTTTCTCGATATTCGTAAATCCCTATATATCAAATACAAAATTGTAAATACATTGTAAGACCTACAATAAAAGTTCTTATTATATTGTAGGAATAAGACAATTGCGGTGTTTACCGCGATTACCGGGGCAACGAACCCTGAAGGCCGGATCGCCCAACCGACATTTAAAAGGTAAACACGCCTATTGTCGGCGCGAGGAGCGATCGGAGTTCGTTGCGTGCGTGCGAGCGAGAGAGGTAGAATGCGTGAGCATAGAACATAAAGCGAGCGAGTGAGTACGAGGGCAGATTTTCTCATGCGAAAGTAAGCGACGCGACTGCGTGGATCATTGCGACTGTAAAGCGACGGTGTGCATAGAATAGACCTAGTTTTTACCAGAACCGTCTTAACGTCATTCCACCCTCCAGTTCCCGAAATCCTACAATATTATTTCTGACTTTTCAAGATGACCAAGAGAGGAAAAAGGAAAGAAACTTTTAGGACAAACTAATATTTTACTGAAAAATGGACTTGCAAGGTTCTCCACTTACTGCACCCCCGTAAATTCTTGGTCGCGCCTCGTCGAGGGACCCACCCACCACCATGGTGTCCCACCTTCATCAGAAACGTGTTTCGATCAAGGGGAGGCTGGGCTTCCGGAAACGGTGGTGTAGAAGTCGAATCACAAACTGACCGGGTCGCGGAGGCCTGTGCTTGTCTCGCAGAAAAGGGGGCACATCATCGATTAAACTCGCTCGACTCGTTTACGAGCTGTTCCCCTTTGTAACGGCGTAAGTAACGGGGTAACGCGGCTCTCGAGCGGTGACAGCGTAATTAATTTCGCGCGCGGAAAGTTGCATAATGAAACACGTAAAGCGGGTACGCATATAATCCTTCGCGTGTGTCAAACGATGCCGAAATGGCAAGAACAGCGCCGGTTGTTCGTGCCCGGCTCGTGTGTACACACACGACGGGGATACGTGTGAAACCCGGTTGTGTCGCGCCGCGCCGCGTCGTGGAAACGCGCCCCGAAGAGGAACGGAGCCGGAAAACGGCGAAGGAACGCGGGGACAGAAAGGACAGAAGGGGACGAAAGACAGGGAGCGAGAGAGAAACGGGAAATATTACGCTGAAGCCAGAGGCGGAGACAGATTTTAGCTGGGCAACGCGTGTGACGTGCTATTAATTAACACGAACCCTTCTGCTCTGTCTCTCTCGCGTTCTCTTTCTCTCCTTTTGTGTACTATCCTCTCGCTCTCTCCCTTTATCTCCTTGTAGTTTCCCTCTCTCTCTCTCTCTCTTTCTCTCTCTCTCGTTTCTCACTTTGCCGTCTCTTTCCGGCACACCGGTCGCTCTTCAGGGTACATCACTGCACAAAAGTATCCGGACCGTTTTGCACCCTATACCTTCTGCAGTCCCAAGCATAAGTAATTCATTTATTGATGTCATTGATTGGCACATCGACTCACTCATTTGTGCATTCATTTTGGAGATCGTGGATTTTATGCATTCGTTAAAAGAAAAGACTTGAGAATGTCGATACACTCTAGTTTCGAGTTCTTAAAATTATTAATTTAAGCAAACTATTTTTATTTTGCACGAAACTCCGCAGTCTAATCATTGGCAAGGACTTCAAGCGAATTGACACGTTGACTGAAACACTATTTTACTTTTTGTTAATGTTATTAGAGATAATTGATTTTTGTTAGGAGGCAGGAGGGTTAAAGCAGTAGTTGCTATAATAAATTTTATTTTTTCAGTTTCGATTTCGTTATCTCTCTGTCTCTGCTTGGAATCTAGTTTGTTGTCTGCCCGAAATGGAATCTGGAATCTGTTCTAATGGCAAAGAGTATTTGCGACATTTAGCAGCATTTACCATTTCTGTGCTATTACTGTGTGATTGTACGATACGTCCGGATACTTAAGAGCGTTGGTGTGTGCGCAGCCGAGAGTTCAAGTGTCACACGGGACACACACATCCCGCAGCAAGCGGAAACTGGAAAGGTTCCTGGCGGGCGAAACAATTTGCAACGGCGGCGCCTTGATACACCCCCGTTAGAATGGACAGCCTGTAATTTCACCGTTCATTTTCCTCGGACGAGTACAAACTGCCGGGGCGACTTCGCCAGCTAGATTAATACGAAATCGGGACCGCTCGATGCCTGTTTCTAATGCGCAATTTATGATGCGCCACGATTAATTATGAAACTTCCCGGGCGCCGGCACACGGATCTACTGTCCTATTTGACTTTGATTTTAGTCAACTCGGGACGGTTTATTAGCCGGGCATCAAACTCTACGATTTCGTTCACGATGTTTTTCGAATTTGTTTGACCCCCAAAATTCTAATTCGATAAAAATTATTTAATCAATGCTAGCGAAACTTCGAAACGTAGTTAAACATTAGCGTCAGTCTGCGTAGCATCTATATTCAGCAATTAATTCGGACAATTTTCTAAAAAATTCTCTCTAAAAACGAAATCTTTAATTTTTTCCTACAGTCGACAAATAAATGCGGATTTGTTAGAGCGAAAGGGCAAAGGTTGTTTGGACCGCAAAACGCGGAAAGGAACGTTAGATAGAAACGACCAGGAGGCAACCGTATTATTATTAAAAGTGTCTTCAGCAAAAACCGCGGCCCATTTTCCATTTTCAATGTTCCGAAATGTCCAATCATCACCGGAGAATAGTTTCGCGAGCGATTTGAACGGCGTGCGCGGAAGCGGTGCGTTGTAAATAATTCAAAAATTTAATCCGTCCTGGATCGTTTCATAAAAGAGTCGGCACGTTCGGGGGTGTGGGCGTTGAAACACGACGGGACTGGGAAAAGCATTCGCAGACGTGCCGATTCGCAGCCTGAACTATGCTCGCGAACGCGCGAAGCTTTTTTAAAGGCAGCTCGAGCGGCTTTTTGACTGCCGGACTCCGCTTTGCACCGCCTCGGAACGGTGTGCAAGGTTTCGCACGGCTCCGCAACGTTTCGCAAGGTCTCGCACAAGCTCTCGTGACGCGCGTCGTTGCGAAATCGCCACGGAACGTGTCTATGAGCGTCGTCGAGCGCCGCGGCGCCGCGCCGCGCCGTTTCGAAGGCCGGGCACGAGCGGGCTTGGAAATTGTTTTCTCACCCTTTCCCGCGTCGATCTTTTCAGAACAGCTCGGCGAACGGCCCGCTCTCCTTTTTTTCCCCACCTCCGTTACATTCGCTTCTGAACGACATACGTGACCGCCGAATACGACACTCCTTTCCCGCGGGCTTTTAACGTATGTGGCCGACGTGCGAGTCTCCGCGCGGCACAACACCTGCGACTTTTTAAATAAATCTGCATTATTGCTGGCCGCGGGCACCGCACGCTGCAACGGTCTTTGCGGAACGGTACTTCGCGGAATAGCACGCTTTTCGAAAGCCGTGGACGCCGATGTAGTCGGCTATGGGGCGGGGCACGCTTCCGGATAACACATATTCGCGTCCCACGATTCGCTTCAATGCATTTTTTACTGATTCTTGATCGGTTTAAACACCGTAAACAATCTTATTTCAACGGATTACTTACCGACGACTATTTAACCCTCGAGCGGTAAACTTGTACAGCTTACAACCGAGGACGTTTAGAACCGTCACTAATTTTTTAAAAATTTCCATTGCAATCAAGCTAGCCTTTATTTTTCGAAAAAATCCGAAAAGTATTGTGAAAGTTTACCAAATAACCACTGGCAGAAAGTAATGATTGAAGCATCCCAGAAATGGTAAAAAATCTGGAATCAGAAATCGCGAACAATTGATAACGTTCATACAAGAACGGATGATTATTTCAGTGCGCAGCTGTGTGGTCAAATTGAAGATAGAAATTTCGTCTTTGGGAAGGAGCCGAGCAGCTGTTAAGCACATAAAACACAGGGAATTTCAATCGTTATTTATCTTCTCGATCATTGGTTTCTGTCTTCTGGGTTACGTGCCAAGATGATCCCGGCGAGCACGGCTTCGGAGGAACGCAGGTCGAAAGAAGTTGTGAATTCTTCTTGAGGATGTGTATACGAGGGCATGTACATCGATATAGCGGCGAACTTCTCATTTCACCGAGATATCGGATTTTTCCCCTCGCGTCCCTCGGCCCCTCCGCCCGCCAGCACGCCCTCCCTCTGCCGCTTTTCTTCTTTATTATCCTTCTACACCGACTTCCTCTCCTACCGTTCTTTATCCCAAACAAAGCAATCTCGAGCCCGTAGCGACAGCCCCTACGTGCGACTGCTAGGTGACAATTTATATACCCACCCACCTCTATAACAACTTACTCACTCGATACGTCTTTCTCGCGCGAGGCCGCGCTCGGTTTCACAGTTCTGTACGCTTTCGATCGTTTGTTACCGAAAAAATAAACACGCGAGTCCGCCGCTCCCGGGAGTACGAGGACAATTAAAACCCGCCTCCTAATGATCCGAACTAATGGGATAAATTTGCACTCGTGAATATTTAAGGGGCCCGCGTTTCGGTTGAATAACTTAAGGAAATGGAAACCGACGGAAGGAGAACGTTGGGAATAGTTTTATTGCGCTTTGTCGGCTGCATGAGGAAACCACCGTGTTTCTCCATTTTATTTGTAGTTTAAAGAGTCTCGGATTTTCTCATACATTAGTTTATTTGCTTACCTCAAATGTGTACTGAAGAATACTCGTTTTCTGATTTTTAGCTCTAATGGAATCTTCCGATTTTTAATTTGACAACGAGCTGTTAATTTAACTTCTCGGAATTACGTGACGGCTTAGATATATTCGCTTCCTTTGTTTGCAGCAGTATTTTGCGATAACACCATTGCAACCAGAAAGAACAATATTTATTAATGAAAATGCAGGTGAAAGATTTTCTATCTACGCAATGTTAGGGGTTCTATTCGCCCGTGTACCGGGAGATCAAACAAATTTACAGCTAGAGTACGTAATACTTGATTTGATGTCTTTCTTAAATTCCTCGTTGTTCTCCTTTCGAAAGAGTCGTTCAAAGTGTCCGTTTAATGGCGAGGATCGTTTACAGAGAAAATCGGTTTTGGAAAATACAGTTACCAGATCGGCCGTAACATTTCCATCGTCGACAGAAATCAGTTGAGCGCCGCCCCAGTTACGGCGCAGCAATAACGAGTTATTAGAACGACGTATAGAAGTCGATACGTGTACTTAATGCCGCGTTATTGAGGGGCGGACGCGTCTAATAAAGCCGATTTCACGCGCGATTCCTCGTATCGAATGTGTACAACAATAAACGCGACACAGGCGTATGATTGTCCGTCCGATGTGTTGAACGGCTACGACGGGAGAGATACACACGTACGAGTGGGGGCGGACTTTTATAGGATGAAAGACGTAAGTCCGTGGCGTCATATGCTTATAACTGCCCCCTATCAGAATAATATTATTACTTAGCCACCCCACGATTATCCTAGCCAGGCGAGGAGAGCCCCCCTCTTCGCTTCCCTCTTATCCCGATTTTCCTCCCTTTCACGATATTCGACGGGATTGTTGCGTTACGTGAAAAACGTGTCGAATCGAGAGCTATTTTTATTTTCGTCTCCGGGACTTTCATCCTACTCGGTCCCGTCCCTCCTCGAGACAGATTGTCTCTGTTCGGCGAATATTGAACTTCGTACGAGTCGCCGGGATTATCGGTGCTACTTTACATCTTGACGGGAACAATTTGATCCCGGTTTGCCGGCGGCTCATCGGTTGTAGAACTTACCGCTTAAATATCAATTTGTAAGATCCGGCCCCCTTATTAGCATTATTCCGGCGACGGAGCGCAAAGAAGTTCCCGGCACGACTCTAGGAAAGTTCAAAGATGCAAATTAGGGTAATATCGCGAGGGGTGCGGGGGGTTCGCGGGAGTGGGAGGCTCGTAGCTTCCGTCCCGTTGACACTGGCCCCTCCCCCTTACCAGTATATTAATTGCAAAGGTTAATTGAGGCTCGTTGGTTATGGATTCAGCAAATTCGCCGGAAGAAAGAAATATTTAACGATCGCGTTCTTCTTATTGGGTCGCGGCGCGGCGAGAAACTTTATCGTTATTAAACCGGCCGAGAAATATTTTATCGATGATGATCGGAGTTTGAACGCTTATGCGAAGCGAAACTGCGAGGTTTCCGGACAAGTGTTAGGGTAGATAAACGAAACACGAGTTGCGTCACCGTTGTTAATTATCCGGGAAATGTAAGTTCAATTTTGTCGCGCTCAGGTGGCTACTCGATTGATTGAACGTACCTAAGTTTTTGGACATTAACGGAATACTTTCACCATGAATGGAATCGAGTTTACGAGGACCTAAATGTGCAGAAGAATCGACTACTAATCTCGCTCATAAACGGCAGCGGATCGTTGCGCGAGCGAGAGAAACGATCCGGGGGGTCAATTAATTACCGGGTACGGAGGCTGGAAAAACAGTTTGCGCTCGAAAACCTTATTATTCGCCCATTCTGAAACTTTGATATCCCATTCCGAGGCGGTTAGATGAATGAATAATTATCCGCCTCCGGTACAAAACGAATCTTCCCCCCTCCAGGATAAGGGGTTGGCGGGCGGAGAGGCCGAATCTGGCTTCAATTTATATAAGTCGGGGCAGAGGTTCGCTCCTCTCTCGCACCCCTGAGCGAAACTCTTATAATAATTCCGGGATTCCCCACTCTTGAAAAGCCGCGGATGTTCATTTCATTATTTTTTTTCCTTCTCCGTCCGCGTCGGTTCCTCTTCTTCGAACGTTCCGCCGCGCCGCGCCGACTGGCAACCCCCGTGCGGCGGCCACCACCATCGCTGAGAGGGTGATAAGTCGTGACGTCGACGAGGTAGAGGTGATTCCGAAGGGTAGGCGTGGCCGTGGCATACCATCCTCCGCGGGGGGGTGCGGAGGGGTGGAATCGAGAGGAAAGGGTGGCTCGTGGTACGCTCCCGTTGGCTGCGGCCCACCCTCCACCACCACGTGGCGCCGGGCAACGCCGCTGGTGGACGCCGCTATAGAGGTAGAGGCTGGAAAACCGTGTAAGAAAAAGCCGGGGAACCACCGTCGATGGTACCACCACTACCACCACCACCACCACCACCACCACCACCACCGCCACCACCACCCCCAGATCCCCACCCCCGCTACCCTGTTTTCACGACCCTTCGCCGCTAGTAGACGATTCTACTTAAGCCCCCGAATAGGTTCTCGACTACTTCATCCCCCCCCCCACGCTCGCCGCTGCCGTTCTCCTTCGCTTTTTCTTCTTTCTTTCTCGACTATTGTTATTTTCCCCGTGTTTCGATGACCTGTTAGGAAACGCGGCGAAAGCCGACGGCCCGATTATTATCACGTCGAACGCCCCCTCTTATTTTCACCCCACTCTCATCGTCCCCCTCGGAGGATTCGATGTCTTCGACGCGATCGTTCAAGATCCGTGCGCGTTGTCCGGTCAGGAAATGCGAGAACATAGGTCACGATGGACAAGTGGAGACCGCGAACGACGCTCGTTAATTTAATTAACCCTCGCGACATTTCCGGAGAGGACAACGGCCGATTTCAGGCTGACGGATACGGCGCGTGGCTGCGCGCGACGATATGGGGAACAGAAACCACTTTTTGAGGTCCGAAGTGTTTGCGACTACTTGCCGCGAGGATCATAAATCGTACCGGTAAGGCGTCGTGTGTGGAATGGGGATTTTTTCGTTGTGATCACTGGATTTCCGGTTTTATGTATTTATAAAACAAAAGTGATTAGGTAGGGTATAAGACGTTGGTAACATTTAAAGAATTGAAGAATACTGCTGTATCATGCAGACGAGTTTTATTTTGCAACAGTGTGAAAGAATAAAAATTGATATTTTTTCTTCCCAATGTTTATTTCTTGCCATTAATATGTTGAAATAGGGAGTCCAATACGTATTCCAGAATTTATTTAGATTTTTTGAAAGACTGGAACAATAAACAGATTAGTCGTGAACATAAACGATCCAGATTGCCGACGGAAGTCGAATCTATATTACATCATTAGATTGCGGATTTCGATACAAAACAAAAGTTTTCCAGGTCGATCTTAACAAATGAAAAATAGGTAAACATGCACTTCCCCTTTCATTTTTAATTCCTGAACATTTCGAAATTCTTGTAATGCCTTCACAATTTCATTTTTCGTTCATCCATTTTGACAATAAACGCGTGAAATTCGCAGTCTAATTATCATCAAGTTATGAACATGATCAAAGGGAAAAACAAATTTTCATTGGGTTCGAAAGATCTACG
The DNA here is from genome assembly GCF_050948215.1 of Halictus rubicundus. Taxonomy (NCBI): domain Eukaryota; kingdom Metazoa; phylum Arthropoda; class Insecta; order Hymenoptera; family Halictidae; genus Halictus; species Halictus rubicundus. The sequence goes on from NC_135152.1 coordinate 10,406,051, forward strand.
GTCTACTTATAATTCACTGTATAATACAAGGGAAACGATGGTGTGAATGGACGGGGTCCGCTTCGCCTTAACCAGCACATAATTGAATCGACCGAACATTATTCTAATTTCCCGGGCGCATCGAACCGAATTCTTCGACGTGGAATCGCTTAAAAAGGTGGTTCTGCTAATTACATTATCTCCGTCGGCGCATCGCCGGCTCCATAAAATCGATAGAACCACGATAGCCGTCTAGAAGATTGCCGGTGGACGATCGCCAAGTCGAACCCCCGTCCGATTATTATTAATATTATTATTATTATAACGGCGAGGATCGTTCTCGGGTTGCGTAATCGGTCGGATCATTAAAAGCGGCGGTTCCGTGGCGGTGTGTAGCGAAGTGGCCGGGCCGGAGGAGCGTTGGCGGTGTAATTATACCAGCAAGAAAATCGCATTGCGCGAAACGATCTCGTACAACACGTACACGCACACAGCGGCACGCGAGGGTGGCGCGGCGCGACGGGGCCGATAGAGGCGTCTCTCGTTATACCAGACCGCACACCGACGAAAACAATACACGCACGCCGCGCGTGGATGGTAGTGAGAGATAATAATGTTGATAAGGGTGTAGAGAGAACCGCTCGGCGATCCCCTACTCGCGACAAGAGAACGAATAAAAGAGCGCAAAGGACGTAGCAAGAATACAGGCCGGCCGCGGCATGAGTGAGGGGTAGCGAACGGTGGGAGAGTATGAAGAGGAGGAGGAGGAGGAGGAGGAGGAGGAAGGGGGAGGAGAAGGCGAATAAGAAGAAGAAGAAGAAAGACAGAGCGTGGATGGAGCGAGAGATCGATGTGGACGAAAGAAAGAGGGACGGAGAGGGTGAGAACGCATCGCGCGGGCGATGGGGGGTGAGTGGGCGTGGCCACGGACTACCCTCGAAGCGAGCGATTGGACGGTCCGTTGGTCGGCTCCGTCAAATAAAATCCAATCGTTAGGAGCAAAGGAATGCGAGTCTCCTAGCTTTTTTCATCCCCCGAGTCGACTCGTCTTGCCTCTCCCCTCTTCTAGGCTTCAGCTTTTCCACCCTGCTCTCTCCTTCTTCGGGTCCGTGCCTACCCGCCTCCCGTTCACCTTTAAACGGGGGTGCGCGCAGCGCCGTTTGATGGGAGTATGATTTTATTACGGCATTACCGAGCGAGCCAAACCCCGAATTGCTCGGCTTATAGTCTGTATTATCTCACCTAAGAGGGTAACGGAGGGAAGAGGGGATAGAGAGCAGACGCCGCCACCCTACGAAGGGGTGGAACTCCGCTAGGGGTAGGGGGACGGCTATACCCGAGTATAGAGTAACACACTCCTTCCTCCCCCTCCTCCCCCCGACCAACTTCTCCTACCCCCTCCTTCTGCGCCCCCCTTTCTATGTACACACATAAGCCCCGCTGCCTATACGTTGAAGGGGGCTGTTTCGTGAATCCCTGCTCCGGGGAGGGGGCAAGTGAGCTAGGTATATGCCTTTGTCGGCTTTCATTCGAGGGTTGCACGCTCTCACGTTGCGCTGCCGCCGACGAGCACCCCTTCTCGGTTTCTCTCTCTCTCTCTCTCTCTCTTGCTCCAGTTCAGCCGGTTCTCCCTCTCTCGCCCTCTCTCTCTCTGTCTCTCCGCACGCTCGCGTGCACGCCAGTTGACATTCCGCTGCCGAAATCGCACGTTCCTTCCCGGCGAGCCGTTTCGTTGACAGTTTCCGCCAGTACAGTGAGTTTTCGTTGCCAGTCAGTGCCAACCTCGCGGTTGGGAGTCAGTGGAACTACCCACACCACCGCGGGGTATACCCCGCTCTCGAGCATCGCTGTCCGTTTCTACGTGCAACATTGTATCGGGGAAAGACATTTTCTCAGCATTCTTGTCACTATCCGTCAGTGGTCACAGGTATATGATTTGCAGACGGATGTGACCCTTGGGTGTCCAGCGTGCCCTGTGTATATCAAGTGCAGATTTCGTCTAATTGTCAGCCGCCAGAACCGCGCGAACTGACTTATGACGAGAGTTCACTGTAGTTACTTCCGCGATTGCCGTGAAATGTCCCGCGTGCTCGGCCGTCCCGCGAGTTTGTTTCAGTGATCGAACCGCACGAATCTCTCTATCTCACTCTCTCTTTCCGTGTGAAACGATCGATCCTCCGCTCACCGTTTTCATAGTTATCGTGGTCCGGCGGCGAGTACCAACGAGCGCACGTGTGCGAATGGAGCGCGGGGATCGTTGTGATCATTGTTCCGACGTCGTCCGTCCTGTGAGCAGTCGTGTTTTACCGGTACCGAGGCGCGCGTAGTTCGTAGACGTTCGCAACCCCCAGGTGAGAACCCGGTTGAAATTGTGTCACGCGTTCGTCGAACGGTAACACGTGCCCGAGGAAGATAGATCATCCGCCGGTTCAGTGCGCACGATCTTCGAACACTTTCAGCAAATGGAATCGGTGAACGAGAGCTCTTGACTCGATGTTGCACACTCTCCCCGAGACTTGTGACTTGACACGCTGAGCGACCAGGAGGGATCATCGTGCTCGCCCGGGAAATCGAGAGGGATAAATCGAGAGGAGAAGGATCGCAGTGGGGGGAGGGGTAAACGCAAGGGGCCGTGATATGTTCCCTTCGTCAGCGGCGATGCTGAAGAATCTGCAACAGAGTGCAATGACCTCGCCCTTCTTGATGGAGAACCTGCTCCAGAGCAAGGCGTCGCCCGGCGCCGATCTGACCAGCCTGACCTTGAACTGGGCGGCCAGCCTGGTGGCGAGACAGCGCGAAAGAGAGTGCGAGGCCAGCCTGAGGATCTCCCGCGAGAAGATGTCGCCGAACGGCGGGCAGGATCAGCATCTGGATCAGAGATCGTCGGCCGGCGCACGTGGCGCCGATCGACAGAACACGATGATCGACTGTCGGGATCATCAGAGGGCCGGTGGCAGGACCGATCGTCAGAACGATCGGATGCAGATCCTGCGCGACAAAGACGGTATGGAGCGGGGACAGATCGCGTACGTCGACGTCGAGAACGAGAGGATCGACGGCCACGTGATTGTCGATCGTCTATGCGCGATGGAGAGGCTCTGCAACGAGAGGATCGAGAACAGATCGAACTCCGGCATGGACTCGTGCAACTCGAACAACGACGAGGACCCCGCCGGCATCGAGATCGACGCCGGTCTTCACGGGGACAGGGAGAAGGAGGACGGAGTTCTTGGCGGCGATCACGTCATGATATTACAGCCGGACGGACGGTACGACCTTGGATGCAGAAACGTCATGCACACGTCCGACGAGATGACGATCCAAGGGAAGAGAGAGGTGGCGGTCGAGCGTGTCGTCGACAGGATAGGCGAGAGAACGACCGCCTCCTGCTCCTGCGGCGACGAGCAGTGCTTAGGACCCGCATGCAGGACCATCCAGGAGAAGGAGAAGCCGCAGCTCAAGTTCAGCGTCAACGCTATACTCGGCGGCAATCATGACAGGCGACCGCATTCTGGTAATTGTTCAGTTCACTTCGCAGCCACGTGTGCTCGACTTCCTAACGAGCTACCCGGAACGGTCTCTCGCAAAAAAGCATTTCGATCGAGTCTGGCTTCCGGATAACACGGGTGGAATTAAACTGCAAATTTTCATGTCGTCAAACTGGTCAAAATTAGATCTCTTAGTATGTTAACACTAAACCTACCGCGTTCAAAATGACCGGTTCTCTATTTCACAGTTATTATAAAAACGTTTTCACAGGAAACTACTGAATTGACTTCTTTGGTTAAGCGCATATTATAATGAAAAACGTTCAAAGTTTAAATAAATTTAATCGTCTCCCTTATATAAGACGTTCCATTTTTATATGTTTTATGCTCGGTAGGTTTAGTGTTAATATTTGATTGGGATAGACTGATCCGGACACAGGCTTTTATCTGAGCTCATTTGTTAATCTTCACTGGGCCGGGGGTGGCCACTGTAGCGGCCGTGCAGAAATTTGCGAATTTTGCGTAACATGTTGGTTGCGAATTCAGGATGGTCAGTAACTGGTGGTAGAAAAAAATGTAAAATAGAATTTTCTTATATGAGGCTTTGTTTTCGAGGAAATCTGTCGAGTTCGCGCGCTTAGTATTCGTAAGAAGTAGAACAGATAGATTGTGAACAGACGCGTCAGACGGTTCTCGGAAAAGATGAGCATATATACTTTTGTTGCTACGATAGTTCAATTGTTTGTTTGTAACTCAAAGAATTGGATGCGTGGGCTTGATCTCGTCAATATTACCACATTCATTCTGAAAAGATTGCCTCTCATTTTAAATATTTATCAAGATAAATCTTTATCGTGCCACATTAAAATTGTGCTTTGTTGTACAATTTTCAATACTAAAAAAGGTTCCACATACTTCGTCCAGTAGTATAATATTTCTACTTAAGGTTACCTGGATAGAAACGAAAACGATTAATTTATTCTTCAAAGAAGAGAATTTGAGATGTTGCAAATATGAACACCGACGCTGTTTCTACTTAGACAATATTTTGTCACAAAATATCGCGAAGGCAATTATTATCTAATCATATTTATATGAATAAAAAAGTTAATTGAATTGTTCTAGGAATATTTACAGAAAACAATTGCCTTTAAAAAACGTTTTATCGGCAACGACGAGACCGATACTCCGATTTTCATGATCTAAAGTGAAGAATTGTAAATTCGCTTTTACAATAGGCCGGCTTGCGAATTGACGACCGCGTCGGAAGAATGTTAGTCATGCGGCAGCATTTAGAGTGTTGAAACAAAGCTCACCACAAATCAGTGTCGCTAGCAGACTTCTGTCGTCGGTCCCTAAATCTCATCCGCACACCCTCAAGACGAGTCGCAGCGTGCGTGCGGGGTGGAGCAGGACGTCAGCTGGTCCGCCACTTACCTTCACCCCAATATTAAGCCCTTACGATTGGTGCCTATAATATTAGACAAGCGGCAGGATCCAATGATGTATTACCGTGCCTCTTATCGCGTTTCCTTATTCACAGTAATTCCGCCGGGCGACGAACACGAAATTGGGCGAACCGTTTTGTCGAACGTTTCCCTTTATAGCTACGACTGAATTACAGACCCATTCGAGACACGTTGTCCAATTGTCTGCTACAGCGAGTACATCGGTTTCTTCATAAATTATCGTAGAAAATCTGGAAAATTTAACATTGCAAGGAAACGGGTGCAATCGTTTGCATATACTCCCGTACAATCGGAACGTAATTGAATTTCTTCTGAGAGGTCTTGGCTGCCACTCATTTTCCATTTAAAATTGTTATTTAACGTAAAAGATCAACAATTCTCTATCGACTTTTGCATTAAAATCGTATTTACTTCGAGTTCTTCTTCAGTTTCTTCGTTTTGTTTTCCAAACAGTTTGATTGGAACGTGTACTCACTGTCTGGGTGGATTGTTTATATTGCAACTAATAATTTGTATTCTGATAGGACGAAACGGCTGGATTTACGATCGCAGAAAATTGAGTTTTTAATTACAGTTTGGAAGGGAGAGTTTGTGCTTCGAGGGAGAAAGTACATTAAAATTGTTTCTTTGAAAGCACCATAATAATAAAACAATGTTAGTGACTTCTCGTATGGAATCAGTTGATGCCAACGAAGTAAGGTACACTTCAATTGATTAACAGTTTCACCTGCATTACTCAGATCGCTAACTCAACTTTCTTCTTCGTCATAAAACTGGTCTTAACAAGTCCCGCGATTTTTAATAACAAAAATCCTTCAATCTATCGTTTCTATCCTCCCATCGGCCGACGATCCGAAACCGTTCCCCACGCATCGAATCTCGCTGCTTCCGCCAATTTGCCGAAAGAAAAAGCCGCGGTATCGCGACCACTTCAATGTACATCAACCGTGCGATCTCTTGGACTTGCATCCCCAACGTTCTTTTTTATTTTTTTTTTTCACCACCCCACTTCCTGCACCGCTAACGGGTGATTGACACGAGTCGATAAAGTTCATGCACGTACGATAAATACATAAACGTAACGCCAGACCACGCGAGAGACCGACGCCAAGAGAAAGAGAGACAGTTCCGTGACGGCGAGGCCGAGAGGGAGAGGGACGAACAGAAGAAGAGTGACGAAGACGGGGAGAGAGTGGAAAGAGGGTTGAAATGAGAGGAGCGCGAGATGGTCCGTCAGAGGATGAAGGTAGATAGGTGGAGGAGAGGCAAATGTTGCATTTAACATTGGCGGATTGCATGTACGCATCGGTAGAAGAGGAACGTTGTCAAGTACCGAGAGAGACAGAGAGAGAGAGAGAAAGAGAGAAAGAGGGGTCGGGGGTGGTAGGGGGTGGTTTCGGGGGGGGGGTGGAATAGCGATGGTAGCGAGTAGTCGGGGAAATTTGGTGCGCTCGAAATACGGGGGGTGGGGTTTCATGCATTTGTCGGATAGCGGATGCATTGACCGTGCCACGTGCATGTGTTACATCCCTCCCCCCTTCTCCCCCTCCCTGTCACACACCCCCCGCCTCTTGTGTGAATCCATCGCCTCCGATAGACCCTCCAGCGTCCATGAGCTGTCCTCCCCTTCCGCCCTCTCTGCCCCCCTACCCACACCCCGTGGAAAAACCCACCCCATCGTACTATCGCTCGCTCCGGTCGGTTTGTACGTCATGTCGAAATGTTGTGAAATAATTGCGCGAAAAAGTGATTGGCAACAAACTCGAAATTCATCGACGGACACGAACGAATGCGCGGGCAGCGCCGGGGGCGGCGGCGAAGAGGGGGACGGTGCGCGAAGCCTGTAGTGGATGGGCGTTTGACGGGAGAGCGACGTTAAATTTCGAATAGCATTTTCGCCAATCGTTGTGCGATTTACCAGGCTCTCGCACTCTTTCCGCGCCCCTCTCCCTCCCTCACTCTCTCTCACTCTCTCTTTCTCTCTCTCGCTCTCTATTTCCTTCTTTCTCTGTCGACGATCGGTTGCGATCGTTCCTCTTCAATGCCACGCTCTCGCGTTCGTCCGCCTCGTTGTTCCCCGTTGTTTGTCGCTATTATTGATATTTTTCGATAGCGAACGCGACGCCACGCGAAACCCGTGTACGCGAACCGACGAAACCCGTGTTCCCTGTTTTATTTGCTCCTTGCGTTTCTTCCAACGCAACGGGAGACGGTAACTGAATTTACTCTGTTTTCTATTCGAATTTTTGCCGATTTGTTGGAGAGCCGAAAATAAGTGAGTGTTTTTCTTGTTAGAGAAGGTTGGAGTTCAGTGGATGAAACCGGTAGTTGAAAATTTTTACCTCTCGAGCTATCCCGGAAATTATTAAAAATTGAAGCGTGGGAAACACGGGAAAAATAGGTCATTGCAAACGAGAGTCGTACAGATAGGTGGAAATAACTAGCACTAAGGCTATAACGGAAACGATTAAAAACTGAAATGTGGAAAAACAGGAGAGAGGTAGTTATAAAGGAAAACCGTAAAGCTTTGCTCGTTTGAACTATACTTTTATCCATAACAGTCTCTGAGGTAATTCGAGAGTGTTACATTTAAAGGGTGGCATTGTCCCTTAAATTCTAAATACAATACATACTATGATTTTGATATTCCATGGTTAACCCCATCCCGTATTTTAACGAGTCTGGCTCGTGATGAAGATTTTGGCAGAAACGTAAACATCACGAGTCTGTCTCGCAGGTATTTATATTTCGGCCAGTATTGCAACTGTTTTCGAGCATCATTCTGGTCTGTTTACCGCGCGTTGACCCCTACCGCTTGGGCCCTGATTTCGTCGATGTAAATAGCACGGGAAGCGGTTAAAAGAGACTCTTAGTTCTTCCAGGGCTAATAAAGGAAATAAGTATTTATTTAAAAATCCATTTAAATGGAAATAAAAAAATAAAAATAATATATTTAACAGGTTGGAAATAATATAAGAATATTTTTAAATTCTTCTAATATTTTGACCGTCTTAAATTACATCCATTTTTGTCATAAATGCATAGAATCCGCTGTCTATAAGTCCTGTACATTGCAATGTGTATTCTAGTGCACGTATTCTAGTATATCATAGTACATTCTGCTGTATTATATTATATACTAGTTCATACGTACAGCCCAATAAATGTAGATTTCTTTTCCCGATAAGAATCCGTTCAGAACGAAGAAGTTCTGTTTACAGCAACTGCGGAGAAAACAATATAAGAGGTTAAAAATCACTGATTAAACATTTTCCCGAAAATTGTTGGTTTTCGATCGTTCTCTAAGACTTCTCCCGACGAAAGATCCCGTAGGCAGCAAAAGTAACAGAATCCGACGATCCTCGAGCCTCCGCGCCAGGCTCTAGGAACGAGCTTGAATTACCATAAACGAAAACGAACCGGCATACCCAATTTGCTCGCCAGTGAAGCTCGGAAGCCGTCGAACCATCATCTCCGCCGACGATCAGAGTAGCGTGCTAGGTGAACGCGTCGTTTCCTGCCGCGCATAAATCGCTCGACTCCCCATTCACGGGGAAACCTGCATCGGTGTCTACTTAATAATGCATCAAATACCCTAATCCCAAAGAATAACCACCGATATGTTGTATCGCGACCGCGTCGGTTCAGGCTGGGGGATAAGGGAGGGTCTTTAAGCCCGGGCATTAAAAACGGGAAAGAGAAAAAAAAAAGCGCGCAGACCGCTACAACTGTAACAACACGCGGCCTGTTCCGGATACTTTCGACGAGCCAGGGATTTAATCTTCGGCGCAAGAGAGAAAGAAACGGAGAGGGAGAGAGAGAGAGAGAGAGAGGGGGAGAGAGCGAGAAAGGGAGAGACACCGCGGAAAAGGGAGTCGAAGGAGGTGGAGCAGCTTAAAAAACGATTCCCATTCAGTGTTTCCGTTGGGGGTTAAGCCGTTATTAGTTGGCCCAGGGCTTGCGATCCTTACCGGGTCGCTCCTCTTATTGGCTGGCTACGAAAACAACGATAAAAGGCGATGAGTATTTTATGGGGTACGCCGACACAATAGGACCTCGTGTATGGGCCATTGTTCGAGCATTGTCTGGCCGAACGCAAGGCAATCCTCTCGCTGTTCTCCTCTCTCTTTATCTTTCTCCTCTTCCACGTTCCAGTCTGGCTTCTTGGTCCCTGTAAACCCGTAGACCCTCCATTATTTTAGTATTTTCCAAACACGTCACTTTCTGCCCTGGCCGAATGGGCGTGGCGGGTCGTGGCAGGGGACGAAGAAAAAGTATGTTAAAAATTATCCGAGTGTGTCAACCCTTCTTCGGCGCTGTCGATGCGTGTAAACGATTGCCTGGTTAGTTTCGTAACCCCGCGGGCCTATTAACTTGAGTTTATCACTTGAGAGGCTGAGTGATTCGAGAATGGGGGCTGGGGTGACGCAGATAAGGGATCATCGAGTCCTGTGGGTTCGTGGATCGAGGTCCCTTCTTTAGGGGGACACAGTTAAATAAATTTTATAATAGATTGCGGATCTTTGTGCAAGATACGAAATGTGCATGTCAATTGTAGGACGCAGAACTTGCCGAAGAGACTTACAGTTAACGGCACAGCGTGGTCTATTCTTCGGGTAGTCATATACTCAAGGAAGATAATACTATTAGCATGATTTCAACGAGATGGTGCGGTTATTACAAGATTAAAAAATTTATTTGTATTGTTGGAGTGATAAGTGCCTCTACTGTGGTAGCACAGTGGACAAGAATGGGAAATAATCATATCCTCAAAAAAAAAAAAGAAAATATTAACTTAGGGTGCGATTCCAATGGTATAGTACGGATATTTCGAGGTTAAAAAATTGATTTCCATTGGTAGAGTGGTAATTGCCTCTAGTATGGTAGATAAGAGCAGGTACAGCTCTATCAGACCCCAAACCATTCTACGTAAAAGAGGATACGCCGTTCATCGCCGAGACCTGTACAATGATTCGTCGGGATCGTGTCACGCGTGTAGACGGATTCCAAACCACGGAAGATTAAATATAACCAAGGTGTTCTCACGCACCGAATATCCGAGTATTTACTCTGGAGGTGTTGAAGCGTGCGTCAACAAGAGGTCGGGCTCCGCCTGGAGCTGTTGAGGAGGGTTCAGTCGGGGGTGTCAGCTCGAATTATGCATCGCAAGGAATACAACGATCTGTGCGTTCTGTCGTGCGAAAATCCGGAACCTTCGGCGCCTCACGGCAAGCCTGTCCCTACGGAACGCGGCCGGTTTACATCGAATTAAGCATTCTGCAGAAATTGTTTCTTTGTACGCCCTCGAGCAAGGTGACCCGAACAGGTCTCTTAGTCCTCGCTGTAATAATCTCGTGGTTCGCTGACGAGTTTTTGTTAACGGATAAAATGCGTTGATCTGTTACAGAGAATTTTCAAAGTCTTCCGCCAGAGGCGATACCAGCGTTCCTCCAAAATTTGCACAATTCAGCGAGTTACAATATAGCGAAACCCATCGCGAGACCAGCGGCTTATCATCCGTACCACAGGCCGAATCAACCACCTCAGCGTTATTTACCAACGAACGCGCAGCATACGCTCCAACAATTGTTCTATAGGGGACCTTATCTAACTGGTAAGTACTAAACAATTCTCAATCACAGAACTAAACCCACAAACCGAGTAAATCCGTCACGAGGTACACGCAATCAACTCTGAAACGTCAGCTTATTTTGTAAAAGTTACTGTAAAACGTCGATTGAAAATTGACGAATCTATTTCATACATTACAAAGACTGCATAGATCAGTGCAAAACGTTATTACCACACAGCAAATATACTTACAACCAAAATGAGTGGATGAAATTGAAAAAAGTAGATAGCAGAATTTATGTAAATCGACTTTCAAATTATTCAAATGATTGGAAAAAAAGGAATTTTTATATAGCTTCTGTTTTGTCTGATGTAGACAATTTTTACGTGGCATAATTCGACGAAACAAATTTATCTTCGACAACGTTTTTCATAAAATAGTTCATGCACAAAGCAGTCGAAATATGTTTGTTAATATCGTTGTTTTATTCGATAAAGGGTGACGCATAATCACTGGTCCGTGCGATTTGGTCGCGAGCAGGCGTCAAAGCGAATATAAAACAGACGAGGGTGGAGCAGGGGGAGGAGGATGGGTAATTTTCGTTGAAAATGTTCGTCATTATTATTTCGGGCCCGAGACAAGAGGGAAAAGTTAATAAACAAGCCGGACGGTAGGCGGAAACACGGTCTCGATGAACATTTAAAACCGAAACTTCCGCACATGGCGCCAAACCGTATGAACGCGGGCACGTGCACGGAGGGCACCGGTTTATCGAATATCTTGTTATAGGTAGGCTCGTACGGGACATGGAGTGCATATGAAGTGCAGTGAAAGCACTACCATATTATGTACATGCACCGCCACAAGCAAAATGCACGCATGCAACAAGTGCGTGCAAATATCATCGGCGCAGATAATACCGTCATGCTCAGCTTGGCAATATTGTGCAGATACGATCTAGAGATTCAATTGCCCGTTCGTTATTAGATGAGTTTGATTCAATTACCAGCCGTGTAGCCGCGGCTCTTTGATATACGACCAATAAATTTCGTTGGCTCGCATTTGTTTTTCGCCGAGCCCGGCTCGTCGATTCCGCAGAGCATCGTGTGCTTCCTTTATAGTTTCATTTTTCTTCAACGCGTTCACTGCCACGTCACATTGCGCGCTATTGTAATTAATTAAAGGTGTTAACCCTTCGGGGACGACATAGTACAGACCCTAACGTAAAAATAATTAAATTATTTATACGTGGTCAAATTATTACATTCTGGAAAATATCAAAAAGTTTAAGTCACCAACAGACTACGGTAACATTCCTAATATCACACTATATCCAAATGTATTTACAGTGAATTCTCGATATTTGTCAACAACACGGGTCTTGCCAGCGTCGTTTATCGTCCAGGAGACATAGCCGTGTTATGTTTGCACTCTTCGGCGACCGAGGCCTCTCGAGCTTCGGGGTATACACTATACCGGTAGTGGGGATAGGCGACGTATATAGAGAGATCACTGTATTCTGACAAGTTCGTGAAAAATACATGAGCGGAAGCATCACAGAAAAACACCATGATACCAAATTGTATAGATACAGGGTCGGGTAAAATGATCCTGCGATTCTTGTAATTTGTTCGTTTATTTAAACAAGTTAATTGCGCACGGAAGCAACAGATAGTGATTTAAATACTCCTTAACGTATAAGATTTTATGTTTAACGTCGTCGTTCTAAAAGTGGTTTGTGTGTGATGGTCAGCTGCTGGTTCCGGGACCGGAGGCCATCATCCAGGCGCCCCAGGCGGAGGAACAGCTTTCCCAGGTGCGATCCAAGGTGTAGGTGATTTTGCGGGCACAGGCTTGGTGTTTCCATGGGCGACGAATGCACGAGGCAAGCCTCGCAGAGGGATGATGCGAAGGGCAGTTTTTTCGGACCTTCAGAGGCGCGGACTTGAGAAGAGGTTTCAGATACAGAAGTACATCAGCAAGCCGGACCGTAAGAAGCTCGCTGAGAAACTCGGCCTCAAGGACTCGCAGGTAAGCTATTCCTCTTACTTTCTGTCAGAGAAGTGGTGCCTCCCGTCTGGCGTTTTCTCATACGTTGTTGCAATTATATGCGCTCGTCGGATTCTCACTTCTAACTTGCGCCACCTCTTATTCAGAAGTCTTTCTGTAATTTTTTTGCCGAGCAGTAGTCTTCTCATACTAAAATCTGTAAAAAGTATTCGACGATCTACAATGTTCACATTTCACTGTGAATATTTCAATGTAGAATTTTTCTAACAAGCCAATAGGCAAACGTGTATTCTGAACCAGGCCTCTTATACGAAAGAAGAATAAGATTTATACTAGTTGATATATGGTCCAGATATAAAGGCAAGTTAACGACAAGTGAGTTAATGACACAAATGATGAGAATAATTATTGTGTATCCTTCTTCACCATTGATAAAAGTAAAAATGGTGGTGATAGTAATTTTCCAAAAATCCACAATAATCCAGAGAGAGAGAGAGAGAGAGAGAGAGAGAATAATGTACAAGAACAAGCTCCCCTTAAAAAACATTGATTAGCCAAAATTATGTTGCGCAATAATTTACACTAACTACTACATAATTTATATGATAAACATGTTTATTATCGCTAGTCATTTCTTGTACGCTTTAACGTATTTGGAGCTTGCTGTACAGATAATAACAATGTTTATGACAATGTCGACTATGTTGAATAATTTTACACCGAACACGATCGTGTGCCATAAACAAGTAATTGGAAGAAGTGTATCTGCTAGAACCGTGCTGCTACATAATCATGGGGTGTAGAATATGTCCATCAATTCCGTAACATTAATTTAGGATCGCCCACTATAATGGTTATACAAGATAATGGTATCCAATATGTCACATTCAGGTAATCTTTCGCGTATTATAATGCGCGCAGGCGTGCCACGGTCAAGCGGTTGCCCGATAACCGTGCGAGGGGTTAACGTAATGCCCGATACCTCGTTAAACGATCTTAACAGCGCATTAATTTCTAATTTAGCCGTGTTGCGTGCTTCTTTGCCGTCGGAGTTCGTGTTTAGTAATTATCAGCAAATTACACCGCTAATTATTATTCATAGTTCGACGCTGTAAAGTCGCACTCAAGAGTCTCCCAAATTCGAAAACGTTCAACGATCGAACACGCCTGTACACTTTTTTTGTTTCCGTAACAAATTCGCTCGATTTACTTTCTATTTAATTAACGCCGTGAATTATGCCGTTTAATTCATGCTAATAGCCCCGCATAATCGAGGAATTAATTCGTGCGACACGGGAGAGAAGGTAGCCGCGGAATATATGGTGCTTAATGACCTTATTAGGGCACTAATTGTCGCTTTAACGAAGTATGAAACCCTCTGCTCCCAACGGAGAGCATTTAATTAACCGACGGAGCTGCTGCTCTATCATGACTCTATTCAACGGATTGATAGAGACTAATGCTCGGGACTCGAATGAACCCACAGCAACTGAATACGGCAGAGGCCGAATTAGTGCAACGGTTGCAGATGGATAAAGCCACGGAAACCGATCTGCTGTTTTTCTTTACCCAAATAGCTCCAATCGACAAAAAGACTTGATCATTGCTGCTCGTATAATTTCCCTTGTCGACGAGCAATTTACTTTGTTGTTTTTGCAAGTACCTTTCTTCTCCGCAGGCATCCGAAATGATTTTTAAAGGATAATCAACAAAATGAACATGTATCATTTTATTTCACTTTTGGTTTCTGTAAATTCGCGAAATACAAAATAAAACAATAAGTTTCACTTAGAGAAAAGTGATGTTTGCTTAAAATCACTGTTACGAGTCGGACATTTTATATGCCGCCGTCGAAGAGGCGAAATTCGCCAGGGGATAGCGAATAGATTTTTCGGGGCTATTGGCAAGAGCGTTTTCCGCGGCGGTATTCGGCGGGAATCGGCAAACTATGCTCATGAAATCAAATGAAACTAACTTACAGTGCCATTTTCTGGGCATCGTTTAGTTTCATTAGCGTCGCCGCAGCGGAGCCGGTCTGCTAGCGACGGCGTCGGGACGTCCGTGTATACACGCGCGGCCGTGTGAGTACACGTGTGCAGCTAATGAACTGGCATCGTCCGATTAACCCCAAACCGGGGGTATTATATGCTCCTAACTCCATGTACACCTACGCCACCGCTCTTTCTCCTATGTACATACGTCGACGCGAAACGACGATATCTCTCGTGGCCCGAGCCTGTTCAGCCTTTTCGCTTGCCAAACGATGGGAGATCGCCGGGGCAATCGTACAATTATACTAAAACCACGGTGGCAAGCGTAAACTCGCCGTTATCGATATAACTTGGACCGTTAGACGATCAACAAATAAACACGGAATTTTTATAAAGAAGATACGAACGAGTCTGAATATGTCGATTCAACAGGATTATTTTGTCGGTAATCTATTTTTCATTCGCGGATTTGATGCATGATAAGAATGAGTAGATGCAAATGCAAAATAGGCAAATTATTTAACGAATTTAAATTAGATAAGTAAGAAAAAAAAAAGTAAATGTCTATGTATGGCATGAGTCTTGAAAGTTTGTTGGGGATCGTCGTCTTTCGATGATGCCTCCGCAGCAAGCAAAGTAAAACGACTCGGTGACTCGTACCATTCGCGGTAATTGCAAGTAAAACAGTGTCGAAACGACGAAGTAAGGGATCAATGGCGAGAACATCCTCCTAGAATTAACCAAGATCGCGCTGAGTGCCTAAGAGTTACTGTTTAAACGCTTGTAGAAAACCGGCGTTATAAACGTGTTACGGTTGTCGGCTGAATCGTAACAACTTCGGGAATGACTTTTTAATTACTTCAGTTAACGTCGATAATGACTTCGAAAAGCGCGAACTCGTTCCGATGGAAACTTGGAGCGATTGCGAGGTACGGATTACTGTAATGATCTTACCCGGGATTTTCAATAGCGGTGCCCGCGTCGTCGGCGTTTCCTCACCGACTGCGAGTCTTCTTGAGTTACCGGGAGAATTTTCGACGTTTTCCTCCCTCAATTTGCAGTAAAAATCAGATAAAAATACAGTCAATTTCAGAAATAGAAATGAAAAATTAAGCGAAACTTCGGACGGAAAATCGCATTAATTCAAAGTGGCGATTCCTAAGGCGTAAACTCTAATCTATTATAAATAGTGCTTAATGTAATATCAGCAAAAATGGTACGATTTACATTATTATTCTGCTCATGGACGTTAAATACACGGGTCTTATTCAAAACAAGTACAGCAAGTAGTAAAGTTCGTCATATGTGCTACAAGTCTTTATCGTTCCAATACCATGGGTCTTTGTGAAAAGCAAAAGCCCTAAAAAACTCACCTCAACCGTGTCTTATTTAATAAAAGTGTCTTATTCGGCATAACTTGTACATGACTCGTCCTGTGCCCACGAGGAAAACTATTATTATTGTACACTGTAATTTATATTGTAATATTGAACACGTAAATTCTTTATAATTCACAGTACAACTTTAAGCCTTCGCGAATGGTGTCATTGCACGGACTTTGCAACAATTTTCAGATATATTAAATGAGATTTATTATGTACGATACACTTTTATCCATTATTGCTTACTATCTGAAATTAAAAATAGTTGCGAAGAAATATTAAAAAGTCGAGATCGTCAACGGATTATGGTAACGTCTGTAACACTACAAATAGTCGATCATACGGAGAGGAGACTAGACGAGAGCGTCGTCTGTGTATGGTGAAGCAAAAGCTTTCGAAGAATGTATGAATTTTCGCAATTCCAATGAACGGGGTGTAGATCACGCACATCGCTGTACGTCGTAACGAGACAAATTCGGCAACCATCTGACCGGGAATTCAATTAGAAGGATCCCCTCGGAGGATCACCGCGTCAGCTGAAAAAATAAGATGGAACCGGTGTCCTTGGAGGAACTCCTCCGCGTGTCCCTGTATTCGTGGCGACACGATGATACATTTTGCATAGAGACGAGCATATGGTCATATGCAGATGAGGCGCAAATAAGGGTAAGAGGTAACCATTGGTTAGCAAACGGGTCGGATAGAGGGAGATTGGCCGGGAAACGGCGGAAGAGGGAGCGACGGCGATGGTAGGAAAGGGTATAGAAGGATATATTCTCATGTATAATTCACACCTCGAGCGCCATGGCTTCGCCGCCATTGGCGGAGGCTCACTCCGGCCGTGGTTTTACGAGAAAATCTAAGGATCCAGGAGCGTACCTAGAGAGGAAACCTTGCACACACAGAGAACAAGGCTAGACGCGTGTGCCCAGTACCGGCACACCAACCGGTACTTTCGAGTTCGCGAGTAAATTGACGATCCTAGCGAATTCGCCATCCGCATACAAAAGATTCTCCCTCTTTCACCGCTACTTCTTCGATATTCCTCTCTCTCTTCTCTTTACGCTTTCCTCGCGGAACAATCGGTACTATATACCGCCATGAGAGTTCAAGGAGCTCTTCTTCTTTTACGAGTCGAGCCTCGAGCGTATCAAGCCCGATTTCACAGGCTGACGTAATAAAACGGTTATGGACGAGGGGTGTGTCATCAGTCAGCAGGATTTTCGGTGATTCTATGTAGTCCGACGACACCTCGTCCGTCCGGCGTCGGTCAGCAAGATTCCCGATTAGCGATCCCGGTGATTCGACTCGGTTCGGTTTTAATTTGGTTTTAGTTGCCTGCGAATTCTGTGATTTTGTTCGCGCTTGTACGCGGTTAGAGGATCTTGAAGACTGTTATTTTCATATTATTATTGGACCGCGGATTTTATGCGTTTTTGGCAAAAAGGGCTGGCTGCAATTTGAAACAGCCAAGAGATCAAAAGACCTTGTGTGAAACTATTAAAGAGAGAAATAAATTCCTATTTGGTTTCTCTGTGCTGCAATTATCAAACGCAATTTTTATTTTGCATGAAAATCCACAGTCTAGTTATCGTACCTAGAAACTGTGCGAAATGTATTTTTCCCTTTTAATAATTCTAGTATGTATTTCTTTCAGATTTGTTCTATTAAGTTCTATTAATTTTCTATTTCACCCACCCGTTTTTCTCATAAATACACGAAATCCGCAGACTATTACCGCAGACATTTATGCGTTACTATCAAGTAGAAATCTGGCAAGTAACATGTGAAACGCAGTTATTAAGTTTAATAATATTCTTGGTCGAATTTTAGATTTTGTAGAGTATCTGTACCACTTACCGTTAGACTTGGACGTTGAATGAATCTTGTATAAGTAAAGAATGACAGAGGGGTCGTTAAGCCAAGAAAGGGTTGCAATAATTATACAGAATCAGTGGTTGGAGTCCTTGCAGATGTGCTAAATTCACTGTGTTTGTTTACCTAACTCGCTGGTATTGCTTCAGTCTCCTACAACTACCGTATAATTTGCTAAAAATGCATAAACGAGTTGGATCATTCGATCGCGGCATGCAAAGGTAAATACTCGGAGAGAAACACACGTTCCGAATGGAATATCTGTGTAAAAACGCGGTGCCACGGCGAGCCAACGTTCTCGTGTCGTTAAAGGAACCGGAAAGAACAAAGACGCGGACACGCTCGGGGAAGGGTGAGTTCACTCACCATCACTAATTACTTTAGTCATCCCCCTTTAACCCTCGACGTCCCTCTTAAACCCACCCTCGTCATAAACTGTAGTGAAAGCTCGAACCTGAGTGAAACGGCACCTTGCCTTCTCTTCAGCTCTCACCCCTCCCACACCTAACCCCTCTACCCTCTGCTACTCCTCAAAGTACAGACTACCCCCTTGGAATAGCTTTATTATTATCATCCACCCGTACACCACAAGTCTTTAATTAAATCTTGGCAAAGATTCATAAAACCGGTATGATTATAAATATGATAAAGAAGAGCGTGGAAGCGATCTAAAAATTTCCGCGGAGCTTATTTCGAAATTTTTGAACTACCCGAACTTCGCGCATCCGGCTTCGTTCACGTTTATGACCCCGCTGTTCTGAATTTTTATGAAAACTTTTAGTTTTATAGATAGATTTTGGAATTTGCTGTTTCACGAGAGATTATCTTGTTTTCCTTACTACACTGCGGGTTTCGTGCATTTCTAGCAAAAATGTGCAGGTGCAATTTAAAATAATGAAAAGATTACAAAAATTCATTCTGTAGCTTGCAACTGATACGAACAAATTTTATTTTCCATAAAGATCGACAGTTGCAGAAGCTTCGTTTCTGTACATTTCAATGTTGTAATTGGCAAATGTTGTCAACAGAGAATGAAAAGATTAACACCTTTCGAAATTATTTCATTCAATGTTAAAATTACGAATGTTAAAATACCGTTGAACAACACGCAAATGGATAATTAAACGAAAAATTGAGTTCTGTAACTTGCGCATAGCAGAATGCCATTAAATGTTTGTCACGAATTTATTATGCAGACGCTTTAACGTATCGTTTCTATTAAAATCGTAAACTCGACGATGAAGTTATAAATATTTCGGCGAAGGAACTAATACGGAAGACGTATAAAAAACGTAGTAGAGTTTCCCTATTTAAACGTTAACAAATTATTGTTTCACTGTACGAAACTGTTTCCGGGTTCGGTTGTTATTAAGAGAACGGTACGTGGAAACGTCGATATTATACAGAGATAAATTGAGCGAGATTAGGTAATTTTGGCATCTGGCGGCAGCAGTTCGGTATTATTAAGAGAAACAGAAAATAGGAACTCCGGAGAGAGGAGAAAGCCATCATCAGACAATAATCGGTTTTATGGGTGTTTGCGTGGTGAACCGTGATATTAGATAGCAGCCAAGTGCGCGAACCACGCTCCTCAAATCGCACAACACTCAACGTACCCTCCAACAACTTGGAAATTGTTCTTCTTTTTCCTCTCTCGGTTCTACGTGAGAACGGACCAAAAAAGAACCAATTGCTGGGTCACGGGTATATTACGGAAGGTGACACAGTTAGGGTTTCTATCTGCGCCGGGAATTTTAGTTAATCCATACAAGAACGCTCCCTAATACCAAGCTTCTCCCGCTAAATACACCTTTCATTATAACCATCATTTCCAATAATATCTGTAAAGCAAATCTAATCGCGTTGCATTAAGTAGAAGTGGTAGTTAATGGTCAGACACATCCACATTTTATTCGTATGTTATTATTAGACGATAAGACTAGAGAAGTATTTGCATTGATTGCAAGACACAGGAGCGAAATAAAAATTTCTTTCTTCTTTTAATTATTTTATTAAGCTAAAACCAATACGCTGATGTCCTTAAATCTTTATAATATGTCCACTGCTTTGAATTGTGGTTACTCATTTAATGCATATAATCCGCAGTCTAGCTATTATACAGTACGTTATTCGCCTACGGATCTTTACGCAAAATAAAAATTTTCTTCATTAATTGCAGCACACAAAATAAAAATATGTTTCCGTCTTAAACAATTTCTTCGAGTTTGTATAAAAATCCGCAGCCTGCTAAATGATACGTGACTTGTTTCAACAGAAAACTGTGAGTACACGTGAATTACAGTTCTCGTACATCAAAATGGACGGTGCGTACTACCGCATACGGCAATATAAAATATATTTTAATTCGTTTTACGCAAAGGAAGCGGTTCTGTTAAAAACTTTGTCGATTTGGAGCTCTCGGTGGTTCGGCGTTTAACCCTTCGACTCGTTCGAGTGTTAAAATTGATATAGCACCGGAGGTCGGGCGGCGAGAGTCGATGGCAAAAAGAATTTTGAAGGCCGTGCCTAAGTGTCCCGATACTTGTTACCCTCTTTTCCCGTCAGAGCTGTCGGTAACGCTCGTGGGCAGGACACGTCAACGCGTCGACCTTAAATTAGCCGGAATTAAGAGCAACGGAGAAGCACTTTTGTGCTGAAGACGTTTCCCCGCCGTCGGGCGGACGTGCGGACGAACGATCTGACGGAAGCGAAGGAAAAAGTAAAGAAGGACCCGAGGGCTTGTTATCTTTTTAATAATCAAAACCGACGCCGCCCCACGGGTTTACTTCTTACAGCTTCTGGCAGCGCTGTCAGGATCACGCTGCCGGCATTAATTCGCGGTGTAAAGAGCGATCTCGCTTTCAGACGCGACAAATACCTTATTACCGTAACCGCAAAGCTGTTCGCACGAACGTCGTACACACTAAAACATTATCAGAAGTATTCAATTTGTCACGATTCGACTGTGGACTTTTATGCGAAATACAAATGTTTCAAGACGATCGTGATTATTCTTTCAACCGTTTTTCAACGTCTAGAATAATGTAACGGTATCCTGAAATTGTTCCAATGTCTTTACATTATTGTTTGTTTTGCAATAATATACTGCGAATGATGTCGTTTCTCGGTTGACATTATTTAAAACAACTCCTGAACAAAATAAATAACATTCTTTCTTCGTCCGTATTTTGAGGAGGAATTGATGATAATCTTGTGAGACAGGTATAAGCTGTACAACATTGTTTACTGAATTAATTAACGCGGCTCAAGGTACCGCCTCGAAATGAAGACTGACAGGACTTTTGTCCTCGGAAGTACGGCGCCCCACGTGGGGTTTGCCAACCGTTTTTTGCGTCTCCGGGATCGCGGGCGATATTATTCTACAATAAAGGAAAATTGGCGAATATGCCGTGCTAATTTAGAATACTCCAAGGGGAAGAATAGCTCCCGTCAAGATCACCGAGAATGCGAAATTAAAACGCGGCGATCCCCTCGCGCGATTCTTTTCATTTCTTTTGCCATCGAAAGGAGAGAGGCGTGCGCTCCTCCGCGATCGAGACGCGTTAAAGATTTCACGAATTATAAAGGTCGGGCGAAGTATTGTTCGGTGCGACTGACAGCCTATTTAGTCTCCGTTGAGAAAAAGGGAGCCTCCTCCTTTTCGAGATTACGATTAGTACATCCTGGATCCTCAGTCGGGGATTTGATTAAAATGATAGCCTCTTGTCGATGTGGCTCGAGGAAGATGGCCGCGCTGGTCGTCCATACCTCCATTTTACTTTGGCTCGAGTGAGAGTAAAACGGCCATTGCATCTTCAAGTATAACATTTATATTTTCAGGGTACGATTGAACTTCAGTATTTTTACGAATCGTCGGTTTGTAAATAATTAATATATTGGTATAATAGTGTATTGAACGTACAAAGCGTTGACTTATCGTATTCGTTTATGAAAAATGTTTAGTACGCTTAATTTTTCGAACGACTATAAGTTAGTCGACGCTGCTGAGAACATGTTGGGAATTCGCTGTAAGGCGATAAGTGGACCGAAATTCTGAAGCAAACAACCGAGATCGTGCAACATTTTCAACTCTGATCGGGGTATAGAAGATTGACTGCTGGGCAAATACTGAGATGGTCTTTCAGTGAGCGAACACCCAGGCCGATTGTTCCAGCAAAATGTTATCCAATGTAAACTCGAGCGAGGAACAGCCCCTAATGGCTACAAATTGATTCGACCGACGGAATCCGGGAAACTCTATATTCTCCTGAAACACAAGCCTAATGGTCGATCTATCTACCGTGTCAGTGTCAGTTTCGTGGGAAAGAACGGGCTGTAGTGTTCGTCTTTTACGCGAAGTTCGAATCGTGTGTTCAGGATGCTCTTTTTCTACAGGCCAGCATCTTTGAACCTATCAATTATGAATCCACTCTCTTTCACAAGTCGATTCATCTGAAAATGACAGTGGTAACTATATCGTTAATTTCGTCTAATTTGTCTCGCCAACGGTTTGTCAATGTTTTCTTTATTGCTGACATTATTAAAATAATGTATTTTATTAATGCTGTATTTATTAAGAATTTATTAATCGGTTGCTACGTTTAATATCCTTAAACCGAAGTTGCTGTGACACTACAAAATTATCAATAAATGGACTCACAATAGAGAGAATTTAGAAAATCACAATTTTAATGATAATATAGCGCATAATATGTTCATACTTTACGTCCTGCATTGAAAGCGCTTGTGAATTTAAATTCACTCCTGACAATAAAACATTCAATTTCGCCTGTTTTAAGAAAGCATTGCATGCGCACCCGTTGCAACGGTTGCGAGAAAATGTAACGTTACTCGAACAGCGCAGACAGGTATCTAAAATAAAAATACCGGCGAGCGATAAAGGTAACTCGGAGGAGATTAAAATAAGAGGAGAAGCGACGCTGTTTATTGGGTGACCCGGCAATTTCTTTCCCTCTGGCGGAACGCGGCGTTGATCTTTTCTCTCCCCGGGGAATGGATGGCTCTGAAATGGATCAAAGTTGAACAAGTCTCCCGGAAGTTGGTCATAACGTAGCCCGCCACCCCCCTCCTGCGGCCCCTAAACTCGCCGCGGCGTACAGTCTGCGCTGGATATTAAAAACAAAGGCTGCCTCTTACAGGGCATAACATGAATATAACGTCGCGCAATATCTTACGGCTTAAGCTGTTCGGCTTAGCCCGTGGACCTTCATGCATTATGGATTTTACTTTGAGAAACCGCCGCTGTCCCACCCCTCCCACCGACTCCCAGACGAACTAAGAAACCATGAATATACAATACCGCGGTATGCATATAGATTCATGCTTTTGTGAATCAACTTTAATCACTTCCGGCAAATGTGCTGTCCGCGATCGACCGATAAATGCCGGATCGAACGATCGCGGTTCCACGTTTTTCCTTATTAATCCCTTCACAAACGTAAACATCACGAGTACGACCCGTGGACTGAAAATCTGCCACATGTAAACATCACGAGTCAGAGTCGTGGAATGATTTACAAAGGACTGTATCACAGGTATTTACATTTCGGCTAGTATTGCAACTGTTTTCGAGCATCACTCTGGTCTGTTTACGGCTCCGATCATGTATCGCTGGTATTTTTCGTTCGAATCCCTTCCTCGATGACGCGGAGCAAAGTTAAGCAACTTTTCGAGTTTCTGCAATTTTTAACTCTCGTTTATTCCTCATTTTCTTAAAAGTATAGTTGCGAGAAAGAGCCTGCGATACTACTACTTTTTACTTCATTCTTGAGATCGGTGAGACGTGTTTCATTACAAATTTTAAAGAAATACAGACACACAAACAGAAAAAATTGAACGTTTTACTTTTCACTTGTCGAACAGAGAAAATGGATGAATTTGCACACGTGTTAATTTATCCTCCAGTGTCAACTTGCCAGGACGATGAACCATGTCAAGGAAACGAGTAGTTGAATCTTTGAACTTCCTCGTTAAAATAGAAAGGATGATATCGAATTAAACCAAGATTGTTCACGTTATTCCCAAGCAATAAAGCAATCTGTTGAACGTTTTTCAAGAAACAATAAGATATGTGTCGAATCGATACGATGGTTGTATTTCGTTGATTTTATATTTTATAGTGTTGTTCCTTTGTAGTCTGACTTCCTCTAAGAGTAACGAATGCGAATAAGATTGAAGGGTCGTATAATATTTAAACGGCGCCAGATCGTGGTCCCGGAACGATTCTGAGGATATCAGGGCGATCGGTGGATTCATGTTGTCACGTGTCCTTTAAATCGGCCTTCAGACATCTTCACACATCACGCGCGAATGCGCCCGTATTGCTGGTACGACATTCCGTCTGGAAATATCGCTTCCCATTCGTGCCAGGTCGTAGCCACTCACAGCTGTAGCCCGTTATACCATTGGCACGTAGACGGACTCGAAATTCGCGACTCGCAACCCCCAACTAAAACGCACGGCAACCGTCGCTGATACCGGGATACCTTCTCTTTTCATACCCTCCATTCGCGAGATCGTGAACCCGTATCGATAAAATCTGATAGGCCTATAACGGACAAATAGCGCCCCTTCGTCCCCTTCCTTTACGTGACCGCCGATACCTTGCTTGCCAATTCTTTATTCACGGATAACGAGCTTCTGATTTTACTCCTTACCGTACCATAACTAAACTGCGGAATATAGCCCATGTGAAATAAAAATGTTCTGCGGGGAATGCAAGACGCACGAGATACATATTTAGTTCTATTCTTAACACGTTAACTACCATGTCAGTCACACGTGCCTGACAGTGATTTTTGACTAGGTTTAGTCATTCATTTTTATCGTGATATATCCAGATGAACCGAATTTTATTAAGATCTTTAGAATTCAAAGGGTTAGAACAGCATCCTCTATAATACATTTAAAATTTCTAGTTTCGCTATCATTAATTAACACTGAACCTACCACGCGCGGTCAAATGACCGTTTTCGAAATTTTGTTTAGAATTTCTTGTATACAACGTTACTGTATCGCCATGTAACTTATTGACTTTTCCTATAATATACATACAACCCACTTTTCAATATTCACAACTTTCTTTATTGTTTACTTTCCGAAAAAATTTCATGGCATGTCTTTCTATATTAAGATACATATTTTTTTTTGAAGCGGTCATTTGACCGCTCATGGTAGGATTAGGTATACATGAAATGTCGGTTTAGGTTTAGTGTTAAATTACTCTGATTTTGTAAGAATCTCTGGGAATGATATGTGGCAGTTAACGTGTTAATTGCTCAGGTAGATTCTGATACATTTCAATACCATTCTTTAGATACAACAACATCTCGATATTTTCTCAAAACGATGCGTTCAATGTATTTAACAATAGATTTACCGGATCCGTCAAAATGACGGATATTTTTAATTTACGAATATTGAGATTGTAATGTCCACGAGGAACCGTCCATGAGGAATTATATAACAAATTGATTTCTTTGGGTATATATTATTCAAAAAATTGCCACACGTGTTATTTTTATAAAGTATTGTAAAATAGTCGTTTTTAGTGCTCCGTAAGCCTAGTGTTAATAAAACAAATACATCAACTTTGTATTCATAATAAATAGACCGCGGTTCTTTATGCAAAATAAAAATTGCCTGTATCCATCGCAGGAAGCTGAGTAAACATTTATTTCTTGCATTAATTATTTTAGTATGCTAAAATGTTGAAATACTTTTAATTTCTTTGCTGTTTTAAGTTTCTTCTGCTGATTTTTGTTATAAACCCGTAAAATCGGCAGTCTAGTAACAAGTGAGGTGTCCGGTACTTTTCAATTGAAATAAAATCGCGCTCTTCTGTCACCGACATTTAAGCGTTTACAGTTCCAACGTTGAAGCTCCCTTTCGGAAGGGTTAAAACGCCCCGGCAAAATTTCATAAATCGATTCGAACCAGAAAGTGTCTTGGTGTCGTATCCGGCGGGGGCGGTAATTCCGTCAGACGCGTCAACAAGCCTGGCACACGGTCGGCCGCCGCTAAAAAGAGCTAATTAAGCGCAGCATAGATTCAAGGACCAGCGGATTAACACTATCATTTATCAACGACCGGGCTCAATTAAAACATCACCGATAGAACGCAGCCCCGCCGATAAATCCGCACGGCCGATTTCCACCTCCGTGCGGCCCCCGCACCCCCTCCATTAAGAGCCGGTTTCCTTTCCATACATCAGGCAACCCTTCGCCCGCAGGATCGCGCTTCGTGCCGTACTTTTTCACGTTTTCCACTCGCTCCGCCGTTGACCGTGTCTGACCCTCCTTCTCACCCCCGAAAAAAATCCCTCTCTTCGAGCCCTCTTCCTTCCTCTCCCTCGCTCGCCCCTTTTTCTCCGCCACCGCTGTGCCCTTCGTTCCCCTCCCTCCTCTCTCCCTTCCACCCTCTCCTCCTGAGGGATGAAAACGAAGAGAGAAAGAGCAGCGGAATATCGCTGTGAAAAAGAACACGGAAACCTTCGATATCCTCTCTCTCTCCCCTCGGAAGGGGAAAGAGAAACGTAGTGCACGGAAGAAGGAAGAAAAGGGTAGAGAAAGAGAAAATACAGACTGTGAAAAAGAACAGGGAAACTTTCGATGCCCTCCCACCCCTCCCGGAAAGGGATGAAATCCGAGAGAAAGGGAAACAGTGTACAGAAAGGCAGAAGAGGGCAGAGGGAAGAGAAGGGCGCACGCTGCGTAGAAAGAAAAGAAAATGCTGTGGCAACCACCACCCTTCCTCCCGTAGGATGCAAAATCCAGAGGGACGGAGAACGCTGCATCCCGGAGGGGAGAGGAAAAGAGAGAGAGAGAGAGAGAGAGAGAGAGAGAGAACGGTTCGGTGCACCAAAAAATATAAAGAAAAAGAAACTAGAAGGGGAAAGAGATCCGAAGAGTAACGAGGAGAGGGATGATTGTGTGGTTGCAGGTGGATAAAGAGAAAGAATAACGAGGAGAGCAGCGCGGAAAGAGACGGAGGGCGAGAGGATACGGAAGAAGGGTGGAGAATGAGGGGTTGGAAATGCTGGCGGCGGGAGGAGGACGAGGAAGAGAATCAGCGAGGCTGAGGGGTAGTTCTGAGGCCGACGTCATAATCGATCGTCTTTTATTAAACTGCGCCAGATGGCGCCAGCGCCGCGCGAGGTATCGTGCCCCCCGTGAGAGGGTGCGAGAGGGAGAGGGAGATAAAGAGGGTGCCAGAAGGGTGTGGGAGGGTGTTGAGGGTGTTCCAGAGAGAGAGAGAGAGAGAGAGAGTGAGTCGGGGGTGGGCATAGGCGGAAGTAAGGGCGGTCGCGTGGGCCGCCGGGAAGGGAGTTAAACGGAGGAGAACTTTGGAGCAGCCAGCGCGAGAGAGGGTTGAAGAGGGTTGGAGGGTGGCTACCGAAGGAGAGACCGGGAGGAGGGTGGCTGCAGCCAATCGTTTACCGATTACCCACTCTATATAACGCGTTTCGGATGTCGTCGTAATGCCCTGGATTCTACAGAGAGACCGGCGATCCTTAGAACGAGCGTTCATCCATGCCACTCTCTCTCTCCCTCTCTCTCTCTCTCTCTCTCTCTCTCTCCCTCTCTCTCTCCCTCTCCCTCTTGCTCTCCCGCCCCGCTTAAACGTTTCGTTTCTTTTTAATACGATCGCCCCGAGGCCAGGGGAGGAATTATCCACCTTATGGATTCGCCTTCGTTCTTTCTTACCTTCGGCTCTTTCCTTCTTTCCCTTGTCCCTTCTTCGAGCCGAGGGGATGATTTAGAAGCGAGGAAGGATCGCGAGGGCGAGATTTTATGGCGACACGATTGATATTGCGCTTTTCGAGGCGAACGGCTGTCGTGCTATCGACAGGTTTAATTGTGACGCGGATCATTAAGGATTTAGGGGGCGGGAAAAACGCGAGAGAGTGTGGCCAATAAGTTAACGATCTCGAGGGGTCCGGTGGGGGTGGGGAGAGGGCGAGATAAATGGTGGGAGTCGAATGAAACGGATTGGTGGTATTAATGGACGGGCGAATTAACCGTTTATGAGCGAATTTATTATGTTTGCCTCGTGTTCGCTCGTCTCCCAAGTTATGCACGTTTTATCGGTGAACATCTTGATCGTCGGCTATTCAATTTTTATCGACGATTTACTCGCAGAACAGTTTTTATTCTTTTCTTAAAGAAAACGCGTGCTTTGCAACTGCACTGCAGACCTTTTTCCAAATTAATAAATTTACACTGCATGAAAGTACCTAACCATTTACACTTCGTTGCTCCGACGATATTTGCAACACTCTTCATAAACTTTCACGTGTTCAAAGTACGTAGGACTAAATTAATAAACTTAATAAACAGATTGCGGATTTTATGCGTTTATGCAGAAATTGGGTAGATGCAATTTAAGATGAGTAAAGAAAGAACTCTCCAGTTGGTCTTACAATCGATGCGAATAATTTTTATTTTGCAGAAAAATCCGCAGTCTATTAAGAAAGATCCCAATTTACGAGTAGAATTCATTTTTGAAGCTGCGACCGATTAATCTCGGTGCAGAGCTCGGATCGCCGTGTATCTGGCTGCGCAACGACGATCGTAACTCATAAAAATGATCGAGAGCCGAAAGCATAACGCGCCGGAGGAACGACTAAGACCCGTGAACAACGAACAATTCAACTCCCCCGAAAAGCATCGCGTCTTTCGCGCTGGAACCGAGCCGCTTTGTTACTTTTGTTATATAGTTTCCCGGTCCTGTCTGCCGCTGACGGGACAATCAATCACCGTCGCCACTCACAAAACGTAAAACGAAAAGGAGAAGAAGAAAGATGTGGCGGGACGGGGAGGGGGGCGCTGGAGTAGGGGTGGATCGGAAGTACGAATCCCTTGATTTTCCTGGAATGCATCATTTCGTAATTTCCGGGATGAAATCCGTATTTGAAATTTCGAATCTGTATTCCGACGATCCTCCCTTATGTCTCGACCGCATCTGGTAACGGGGAAAGAATTGTGCGTCACACTGTATATCTTCGCCTCAAGTATTCAATTATTATTGATTTTCAACGTCGACGTCATCGTATTCTCTAATAGCCCACGCAATTACTACAGGTTTTCCAACTTGTGCATACCTTGCTTACAATTTTTATTTAATTTCACTTCGCTCTGAGACGAACTTTGTTCTCTTGAATTTTTGGCAATTTTTGTATCGTTATTTGAAGGAATATCACTTTTGTGATACAAAATTAGATTCTTTATATAAGTTCAACTGTATAACGTGAACGGTTATCAATATATAACATATAAGAAATTCTTTCTTAACATATTTAATAGGCTGAAAACAATGTAACGGTCTTTTAAAATTTTTCTAATGTATTTATTGTTTTAAAATATGCCTACCCATTTTTGTCATGAATGCATAAAATCCACAGTCTAATAATAACTTACAAAGTCTCCAAAATCGCAATAAAGAAATTCTATAGTGACAAAGAAGTGTTAAAATTTTCACGATCAAATGGAAAGCGACTTAATAGAGGATTAACATTTGTATTCGCGAAAAATTTGACTAAACGGAACGTACGACGTTAGTATGTTAACATCCCCAGAAAGTCTGGAAACCGTTTCAGTGGTTGCGAACAAAGGAATTCCTCACACGACCCCTTCGCCTCTTAATCGAGCATTAAACACAGATTCTGCAGGAAAAATGTTCGGTCCCTTTCCCCCGTTCGATGAATCAGTGATTTCAATTCGCCCACGTTTCCCTCGGGTCATTCGCCGAAGTCGTTGAAATTTATTGGTCCTTAAATGATTTGCCTGCCGTAATTTCATCCCCCGAACTACCCTGTCATCGTATCTCACTTCTTGCGAGAAAACTCTGAAAAATTGCAGGCAAAAACCGATTGGACAACACAATCTCGATTGTTTATCACAAGAATTTCAGTATTTGTCTAACGGTGGTAGGTTCGGTGTTAAGCAGTTAACTGTAATACCGTGCTTTCGCTGTACAGTTTTCAGCTAATACAAAAATGTAGATTTGTGCGAACAATGGGTCTGCAAGACTTGTTTCGCAGCTGTCGGCGAGCGTGCACATTATCGAGGAACCGGCACGGATTGTGAATATTCGAAATTCTTTGTCGTCAAAGTAGAAAATTTCATTAAGCCACTGTATGAGATATTTTTTCGCGAAAAATGGAATGAGTGTTTTTCAATTTCGCCGCGCGGCCCCGTAGCTTTCAGCGGCAGCTTTCGGCGTTTCTTCTCTCGTTCTCCGGTGAATGCACGCGGCGGCGGCGAAGGGCGGCAAAGAAAGGGTGCGTAATTTTCGTATATTAAAGACCATGTATTACCGAACCGCTGAACGGGCCAACGTCAAACGCACATGAACTCCCTCCTGAAAATGTTCTCCTTCCACCGGCGCGGCACCGTCGTTCCCCGTCCACCGTTTTCCGCCGGCTCGCCTCCGCTTCGCGCCACCCTAATCCTCCACCCTGTTCGCCACTTTATTATACCAGCGTAGCCTTAAGCGACGTCGAACCGTTTCACCCCGCCGCGGATTGATTTACCTAAACTGTTTTCCGGATTTTGCGTTGGTCGTTGTCGGCGACGCGACGTGCGGACGCGCCTGTGCTCTCGTGCAATCGACACGTTTCGCCGGACCACGAAGCAACCCTCCACCCCCGTCGAATAATGATAACAGTGATTATTACTAAATTAACAACAACGTTATTCAATCATATTAGGGGGACCAATAAGTAATCAATTATTTTGAAATCTAAAACAAACTTTGTAGTAAATTCAGATTTTTATTTCTTAATTTATTATATAATCTCCATCATTATCAAGGACAGTTTGCCATCCTTCCTGCAAATTTTCAATCCCCCTCTTATAGAAAGCCAGGGTTCGTCAAGCAAAATATGACTCAAGGTGCCTCCTTGCATCTTCTAAAGACGTGAATGTTTTATTTCTTAAATAATGCTCCAGAGATCTGAAAAGAGTACGGGGGGTGCGGTAAAACTTGGGGCCGGACATTGTCAATTTGCAGTATTACACCTTTTCTGTGGGCTAAAGATGCCCTCTTTTTCAATAGTTCTGAATACAGCCGTTGTAATTGCTGACAATACAACTCCGCAGTAACTGTTTCTCCAGGTTTCAACAACTCAAAGTGAATTATGCCACGACAGTCCCACCAAATGCACAGTAACACCTTTCTAAGTGACAAGCTAGGTTTAGGGGTTGATATTGCGGTTTGATTTGCAGAAAGCCATTGCTAGGAACGCTTTATGTTATCATAAAGAATCCATTTTTCATCTCCGGTAACGATTCTGCTAAGAAATGGATCTCTACGAAATCTGGATAGCAATGAAGTGCAAATTGATCGACGAATATTCTTGTTGGTCTCAGATAATCGATCGGTACCCGTATTCCTTGCCTATATGCCTTTCCCATTTCGTGTAGGTGCCTTTGTATAGTTGACCATGTGGACCCAAGGCTTCTCGAGGATTCTTATATACTTAATTTTGGATCAGCTACCACTAGAGATTTTAGGGTGTCATTATCAAATTCAACTGGTCGTCCACTTCGAGGCCTGTCAGAGAGATCATAATCACCAGCAGCAAACCTTCTGAACCAACGTTGACACTTGTTGACCTTCAATACATTTCCATAAACATTGCAAATTTTCTTTGTTGTCATCGTTGCATTAAATCCCGCATGAAAATGGAAATGTATGCAATGACGAATATGATCCTCGGAAATTATACTTTTTAGAATATTTTGAGTACAGGCTGCTTTACCGAAAACTGTAAAAGAATACGTGTTTCTCTTCAACGATCGGCACAGAACTAAAGGCAAAACAAATTCTTTGCAAATAATTGATTACTTATGGGTACCCCTAATATATCTTGCAAAAATTGCTAATCATAATATCTGATAACACCAAACCTACCGAAAGTGACTGGCTGGCCTCGTCAAAAGAACGAAACCCAATTTATTTAGACTTTTGTCTGGGATTTTTATTATCATTAGATCTGCAGGAAAAATAAACATTCTGCAAGCCGATTGCTAGGGACGAAATCATTTCCATAGAATCTTTTAATCCGTGAAGTAGATAGTTTTTACTATTTTTAAAGTAAAGCAAAATAAAAATTGCAAGATGTAGGAACCAAATAGGATTTTATTTTGAAACAAAGATTGGTTATTCGGTAGTACGTTAAAGCGCAATAACAATTGAGGATCGCGTAGCTCGCATTTTTGGAAATTAGTTGAACGCAAACGGAGTTACTATACGCCTTTCGTCTATTGATAAATAAAAAATTCATTGCTCGTGACTGTTTGAGCAAACAAAAATCTGTATCGATACCGTTCCGAGTTCCGTGTTCCCCGATCGATTTCAAATTCGGGAGCGATTGATCGTGCGCAGACAAGCTCGTTACGTGTGCAAAAATCCATTATTAATGGAAACTTCGGTCGTGTACGAGTTCGAAAACAGGGGGAAAAAAATGAACGAAAACAACAACAACGACAACCGGAAAGCGCATTGACGTATGAAATCCGTTCGCGTGACAGGTGCACGCGGACTCGCCCTGAACCAACGTGAACAGGAAACGGTCCATAAAATGCCCCATAAGATATTAAAAAATAATAAACGTTTTTATTAATTTCCTACCGGCACGCACGCCGGAGCCGAGTAATATTAATAATAACGCGGTTGTCAAGCGCAGACACGCTTGTTGAACGCGTTCCGAAAATTAGTTGATATTCTGTAAAGTATCTCGCCCGATAATGTGGAGTATTATAAATCGGACTTTCTGTTTTTGTTTCTCTGCCCCCCCCCCCAGTAAACTGTTCGAGTACATATTTCTATATCTGACAGGAATGTAATTGTGCGTATGTATTATGCGAACGTATTGTAAGCACGAATTATGCAAATGGAAGTGTTTGACGACCAATTTATAGAAATTGCAGTCGAGCCGGAAATTGTTTACTTCATCGAGGCTTTTGTTTCGGTCCACATCAAATGGAAAACTCGTTAAACTTTAGTCAATCCCCCACTACACCGTCAGTCTTAACACAAGTGAAACTCTTTACAATGATGAAAAGAGAGGCATTTGGTATTTTATATTCTTTTCGAGGGGATGAGGATGTCCACGAAATTATGCACGGTAGAATGATTCTATCCGAAGGATTAATTCTTATTATTAAACTTTCCTTGTTTACTTGTGCTCGAAGAATCTCAGGAATTCACAAGTTGACAAAGAAAGAAGCCGTGAATGTTTTGAATTTAATTGAGGGACATCTGTATTACCTTCATATTTATACCGACACCATATTTCTTCTAAGAAATATGTAAGCTATCGAAAGGCAAACAATTATTTATTGAAAAGCGACTGCCGCTTTTTCGAGTTTTATTCGGAGCTGCTTAAGGACGCTGCAAACATGCCTTTTTTATGTATTCACGCAGTGAAATGATCCCCTCCCCTTTTGATTTTCGAGCGTCCTCGGGTGGAGCGTTCAACCCTAAGCGAGCAACGTCTTCGGCTCGATATTACCCCTAATCTTCTTCCCCGAAGAAAATACAAGCTTCAAGGGAATTCTTGATTTCTATAAAATATGTATGAACGTTCAAGCATTTATTTATATGCCTCGAATATTACAATCTTTCCGTTTACAGTATTTTAACACACGGGAAATGGAATTTTTCACCCTGTTCATAGTATTACTATCCTTAAAACAAAATGGAAGAGTAACTTTGAGAAACGTTGAGCTATATTCGTAACCTAAACTCGCAACTTAATTTATTCAACTCAAATTTTGTTTTAGCTTTAAGAGTTTTAACTTGCGATTAAATAACTAATGAAAAAACGTGAATCTGGAACACATGTTTCGTAACGTGTCACGTTACTTCATGTAGCGTCAATTAATTTTTTAGTAACTTATGAACTTGGGTAATGTTGTGAGAAATTATTCGTCAACTTCTACCATTTATTTAATTTTTATTAAAAGTTGTTGCGGCTATCTTTGGTTTCTTTAACGTTTCATGCTCCTTATTACTATGTAATGAAGTACTATAATAAATTGGGTACATTATAATATGTCATAAAATGGCATTGTAGAATGATTTTATTTAATTACGATTTATCTGAAGGAACAGTCGATTCAACTAATAATGTTACGGGATAATTTGACATTTTCGATCGAAGAATCGCATTCCTGCGACAAAGAACGACCAGTCACAATATTGAGAATCCGAGCCGAGTTTACCCTACTGCCAAAGAGCATATTAACGCGTCAGATCGTTAGGGTTCCGCATCGTGTCAAGCGCACACGCTCGCCAAATGAAAATACGAAAACAATTTCGGCGAATTAATCGCCGGCAGGTCCGTGTAATTTTCTCGCCTCTGATATGTTCGTTTAATTTATCATCTATCGCTTGCTCTGCGAATCCAATTTGTGGACTTCGTCGCAACAAATCTCCAGTTAAACTCCAAATCTCCATTTGTTCAACTCTCGAAGAAAAATATCACGAAAAGTGGAGTAAACTTTGCTATGTAACAATCAAATTTTCCTCGATACGAATCTGTTTGAAGGACACAAGAGAATTTCTGATTTCCGTTCATTTGAATTTTATTGAAACTCGCAGTAATTTTCCTTTGTTACATTGATTTAATACTTAAGAAAGAAAATACACTACTAGTTGTCACATTTTGATCGGCTGAAACAAATGCTGGTGGCGAACGTGTTAAACAATTTTCGAAGCTAGCGCAGCGATCGACTTTTCGTGGAAAGTCGCGCGTGTAATTGACGAGCAGCCTCTGAATTCTGAACGTGTGTTTCAGGTGAAAATCTGGTTCCAAAATCGGCGAATGAAGTGGAGGAATAGCAAGGAGCGAGAATTGCTAGCAACCGGTGGTTCGCGGGAACAAACGCTGCCAAACAAGAACAACCCGAACCCGGATTTGAGCGACGCCGACGGTGACAGGCCTAGAATGGACTTGAGCGACGTCAGTCCTCTGACGAGTCCTCAGCAACCGGAAGAACAAACAGAGAACGAAGAGGACGAGGAGATCAACGTCACGTGATAAGATATCGCGTAACATCCGACCGGGAACGTGTTCATCGTTCGACGAACGAGGATCAAGAGGTTCGAGATTGAGGGATTCGGAAACGGTGATCGAGGTGCACCGGGGGAAATCAATGTAACGAAGCTTCACCTCCCTAGACCCTAACCGGAAGATCCTATTGTGTCTGCTCGATGGAAGAATCGCGACAGATTCGAGATTCGTCTGGGCACTTAGCCAGGCAAATTTTGGGTTGGTGCACAGGAAACTGGCGTTCTGAACTGTAACGTTCAAGCAGAGCAAATTTGCATCGTCAACTATTAGCAGTTTCGCCGATTTTTATATGCAAAAAGTGGAAAAAGTTAGCAAAATTCCTTTGATACACGCGTGCCAATTATTGCAATTTATATAATTCACACATCGTCAACTTTATATATTTTATTGAAGTATCCACCGATTTCCTACTCGAAGCAAATAGTACTACTGTTAGTTTGTAGTTTATTCGTAATTTTATTAGAATAATTACCATCAATTTTTGTAGCCAGTTTGCTTGGAAGATTCCCAAAATCTCTTTGGCACACGTTAACGTTATTGCTTTTACTGCATTCCTTTTCAAAATAGTCGTACATCATCAACATTTCAAACAATTCTGCAAAAGTTAGAAGAAGAGAAGGTGGATAGTTCGTGTGCTTATGCTCTTTGGATTTTTTGTTAACTTTTTAGATACTTCTTGTCAAAACCTGAACATGTGTGTTAAGAATTAAGACATCTCTAACACGAACAAAGAGATTTGATTCGCATTGTTGCGATCGACAGTTTCATATGCACCAACGCGATAGAATAACGCGACATTAAGTTAATCGTAATTGTGAGTTCGAAGTGGCCGAAGAAGATTAGGGATTAATTTCGATCTTGATAAACAAGAAAAGTGAAGTGGTTGCCTTACGTGCATCCTGGGATTGTTTATTTGTTCCTTTCTTTACGATGATTGGACTGTGAATTTTGTGCGTTTATAGAGATATGCTATAAGAATTCTTACACAATACTTAGTAAAAGTAAGATTAATTGGACAAATATGTCTTTGTTTATTTTCAAACGTTGAGATTTGTTCTTGAAAATGGAAAGTATGAACGTCTGCTATTGTATTTGCTATTTGTGCTTACTTTACCAAATTTCGTTATATCTCGTCATTCGTATTGCGAATATTTATGCAAATTACAATATTTACAGTCCGTTTTGTACGAGTCATACATTAATTGGAAGCTTGTGGATTCTATGCAGTTGTAATTATACCTAAGAGTGCAGGACGAAATAACATAAAATCTATTTTGGTGTTAACATTGTGTTTTGTGTTAACATTCATAACCTTCTAATAAGTATAAAATACAACAAAAGAGTATATCCCCATGCGAGTGTACATATATTTTTAGTTAAGTAATGGACTTCGCGAAATGTTTCAGCTTAAACGAAACACGAGTGAAATGATTTATAGAAAATTGAATTTCTATAAATCTCAGATATTTTAGTGTGTGCCTCCAGGATTAAACTTTCCCAAGACCATGTGTTCTATAGTTGTTTCTATGAGTGCATAAAACCAACAGCCCAATCATTCTGTTACAAGCAAGGTATTTCTGAAAATATGGATCATTTTTGACATGCGAATTCTATATATTATAATAATGAAAAGTGTTCTCGCAGCAGCAGGTTGTTTCCTTATTTTAACGTGTAGAATTAATGATCCAAAAATGCCCGAGATTTTAAGGAACACTTTGTACATATTTGTTTTATCGTACTGCATTCGATTTCTGTATATACGAAGGTCGATCTCATAGGAACATAAATTAAAATACACAAAAAAATGAAAAAATAAAAAACAGTGTAAAGACCTTGGTCCGTTCCTCAATATACGGCGCGAGAAAGCTTCATTGCGTGAAAAGTAATCGCTTTGGACAATGGGAAACCGTAGCTTTTGTTTTATTGACTTCGATGGCGGTCATTGTGATTTTCTACGTTAGCATCGACAATATAATAAATGTAGAAGGTAATCTGTACGACGAGAGAAATGTTTGCTCGTGTATTTATAAGTAAATTGAATTCGAATCAAATTTCGTTTGAACAGATTCAAGATTTCTATGTATGTATGTATATGTACAATCGTGCGCGCACCACCGTTCGGATCACGGAGCCAATGTTTACACGTCTACCATGAATACTTTCACCCAATGGAATTTCAAACTAAATTGAGAAAATGTATTATATTGTAATTAGAAGTGGATGTAAGTTCGCGACTTTTTTCTGTAAGGTATCATATAGGTTGTACTAGACGTAATATTACAATTCCTAAGATATGTACCTAAGATCTAGTTGTAACGCCATTCGGCATCGGGAAAGCAAATGTAATTATTCATTGTGATGCACTATAATCTGTGTAATATATTGCAATAAACCTGCTAATTATTCCATATTTGTTCATCGTGTATATATCTGTATGTATCAATACAACTCTAAACATACTGATACTAATATAAATAAGGATTTATCCAATCCTGAATATGTTTGTCCTAAACTTCTATTCTCCAGATTTCATTTGCGCCCTCAAAAGTTTAAAAATTTCTCCGGAGGATCAATTTCAAATCGATTAAGCAACTACTTAAAATCCAATCATTTTTTCCCCGGGTGTCGATCAGATTTATCGATTTTTCTGCATTATTCCAGAGTTATCTAGATGTGTCTATCAGAGAGGAAATAAGATGCTCACGCCCGGAATTTAGTGTTGCCGATATAGTACTGTCCCCAAGTCTAATTTTTAGCCTGGACTAGAACCTGAATCATCTTTTTAGCCTGGACCAGAACCTGCATCATCTTTTTAGCCTGGACCAGAACCTGCATCATCTTACCTGCATCATTAGAAGCGGATCATTAGAAAAGGCTTGTCAATGTAGGCTGTGATGGTGGTTCTAATACAGGCTAAAAAGATGATGCAGGAAAAGTGGGGACACTAAATCCCAGAGCGTAAGCACTCTCATTTCCTCTCTGTGTTTATAGTAAACTACACTTTACAAGCCTTAATGCAACCTACGAAAATTTCAAAAATGTCTACGGGAAAGCATTGAGAATTTATTCCTACGAAATTCTTTAATCCGAGAATTTGCTTCTTGTGAAAGATTATTAATAAATAATGCTAATGTACTATTAAGATAGTTAACTGTAGACATGTTAAAAAGTAGACATGGTTCTGTTCCATGCTGAAAAATCACAGTGGGGGCCAGCATTGTATCTTTTTACAATTTTTACTTGTATAACATTGTATTTTTTTGTCTCACGTACGCGGGGCTCTAGAGCCCCCTTACCATTTTTGTATCACATCCTACCGTATCGGTCGGAACTAATATTGTAGAACCAATATCACAGACGAGATGTAGGAGTACGCCAGTCACATTATACTGTTTCGTGTCGCACGATATGAAATACCGAATAATCTTAATTAGATCGAGTATCTTGTATACTTCGAATAATCATGCATAAAAGTTACTTTGACATGCTTTAAGATAAGCTCAAGACAAGCTTTAAAAGTTACTCTGTATCTCGAGTACTATTAGCCACTTTCACTAAAAAGATTAGGTGGCAAGATAGCCAAGAGGGTATTCGACAGCATCATTGGTAAGAGGAATTCTTACAATCGTTAAACAAGCAGAGACAATATATTTATCAGTGTACATTTATCCATGGTTCAAAAGTTATTCTGTACCTTGAGTTCTATCATCTATCTTCACTAAAAAATTAGGTGACAAGATGGTCAAGGCAGTGCTCGTCGACATCATTGGCGAAAGGAATTGTTATAAACATTTATATTATAACAAGAGGTACGGTTTATACAAACGGCGAGATGATAAGGCGGTAAATCAAGCGAGCCAAGGACGATGGGCAGCGGATTTGATATTTCGGAATTTTGGAAACGATGGCCTCGCGACAAGTATGACAACAGACGTAAACAAAAGGTTTACGTTCACCCGAGGCCGGCCCCTAGCTCGACAAGCTGAGCTATTGTCAACGCCGGGACACGGTCGCACCGAGGCAGTTCTTATATGGATGCCATAAACTTTTTGTTTGGTAATCCACATAAGAACTGTGGTGGCCCGAAATGGTTTTTGCGTTACCGGAGTTACCTGTACGATAAATTAATGCGTGCGAATATTCATGGCTTGAAAGTTATTCTATATCTCGGTTTCTATAATTTATTTTTACTAAATAATTAGTTAGCATGATGGTCAAGGGAGTGCTTATCGACATCATTGGCGAAAGCAATTGTTATAAACATTAAAGAGCCACAAATAACAAATTTTACACTGAACTGCGTACATAAATTAATGCGTACGAATATTCATGGCTTAAAAGTTATTTTATATCTCGGTTTCTATAATTTATTTTAACTAAATAATTAGTTAGCAAGATGGTCAAGGGATTGTTGGTTGATACCATTACCAAAAGAAATTGTTATAAACATTAAACAGTCAGAAATAATAAATTTTACAGCGAATTGCGTACGATAAATTAATTTGTAAGAATATTCATGGCTTAAAAGTTATTCTATATCTCGGTTTCTATAATTTATTTTTACTAAATAATTAGTTAGCAAGATGGTCAAGGGATTGCTGGTTGATACCATTACCAAAAGAAATTGTTACAAACATTAAACAGTCAGAAATAATAAATTTTACAGTGAATTGTGTACGATAAATTACTGCGTGCGAATATTCGTAAATTAAAAGTTACTCTGTATTTAGAGTTCTATAATTTATTTTTACTAAATAATTAAATGGCAAGATGGTCAAGGGAGTGCTAATCGACATCATTGGCGAAAGGAATTGTTATAAACATTAAACAGCCAGAAATAATAAATTTTACAGTGAATTACGTACGATAAATTACTGCGTGCGAATATTCGTAAATTAAAAGTTACTCTGTATTTCGAGTTCTATAATTTATTTTTACTAAATAATTAAATGGCAAGATGGTCAAGGGAGTACTTATCGACATCATTGGCGAAAAGAATTGTTATAAACATTAAACAGTCAGAAATAATAAATTTTACAGTGCTTTGCGTACGATAAATTACTGCGTGCGAATATTCGTAAATTAAAAGTTACTCTGTATTTCGAGTTCTATAATTTATTTTTACTAAAAAATTAAATGGCAAGATGCTCAAGGGAGTACTTATCGACATCATTGGCTAAAAGAATTGTTATAAACATTAAACAGTCAGAAATAATAAATTTTACAGTGAATTCCGTACGATAAATTACTGCGTGCGAATATTCGTAAATTAATAGTTACTCTGTATTTCGAGTTCTATAATTTATTTTTACTAAATAATTAAATGGCAAGATGGTCAAGGGATTGCTTGTTGATACCATTACTAAAAGAAATTGTTATAAACATTAAACAGTCAGAAATAATAAATTTATCAGTGAAATGTGTTCGATAAATTAATACGTGCGAATATTCATGGTTCAAAAGTTACTCTGTATCTCGAGATCTATTAGGTATTTTTATTAAAAAATTAGATGGCAAGATGGTCAAGGGATTGCTTGTTGATACCATTACCAAAAGAAATTGTTATAAACATTAAGCAGCCAGAAATAACAAATTTATCAATAATTACTATCGCGGCGATCGAAGTCTGGTGAAGTTAGTTTGGGGTGGGGGAGTTGCGCACCGCGCACCGCGCACCCCACCACGGCGTCCGCGCTCAGTCAGTCAGTCGTGGTGCGCACTCAGGACGGAACGGGAGGGCTCCGGGACCAGAAGGACGAAGGTCCTTGGAGTTGACCAGAGGTTCTCCAGAGCTGCCCTGGCCCACCCTGACCACCCTGGCCTACCCTCACCTACCTTCGAGTGGACCAGGGATCCTCCAGAGCTGCAGTGGACATCACTGGTCAACCCTGGTCCACCTTAAGCTGGTTCGCGGTCGGACAGCGGTTCCTGGAAGCCGTCTCCGCTCACCTTGGTCAACTTTCAACAGCTGGTAAGTGACAATACAAATATACATTTTCTATTTTGGTATATGTGTTTATTCAACGAAAGCCGTCAATTACACTGTCCAACACCAAAAAAATTTTGCAATACCTGTTGGGTGATTCTTATACATTTTGTCATCCTAAAACCGAATCTGAAAGCAGAATTGCTCCATCACGCAACGTTTTCGAAAAATTTTGGTTTTTGTAAAAATGCCCGATTTTGATACGAAACGACGTGTTACGCAAAAACCAAATACGCGAGAAAGTTCACATTTGAGTCAAGAGATAGAGGGGACTCTCCTCTACATATTCATATAGTCAATTATATTTTTATGTACTTCCTAATAGTTGTAAATGGTTGTTAAAGTTTGAAAATGTGCAGACGCGGGTACTTTGTACGCTCTATTTTTGTATTTATGTGAAAAATCCTTTATCTAGCAGGAATTTACTATACAGGAATGCATTCTACAGACATTTCTGGTAAGGAAACCATTCACGAAAAGTATTTGGTTCCCTTAATGTACGAGAAGGAATCAGAAAATGTTAATTGACAGCGTGTGCGCGACGCGTTCGCGCCAGACGGCCATTGCAGCCTTTTCGCGACTCGCCAGGGCCGTCGCTATGCGTAGTCGACGTTGGTACCACTCAAGTATGTCTTTGCTTACTATGCTTAATTAAATACATTTTTTTTTGTCTTTTTGGGTGCCAATCATTACAAAAGATTATAAAAATACGAGTTATATTCACATTTCATTCAATTTTCTTTATTAAGCATTTCCACAATGAAATGTGAATATAACTCGTATTTTTATAATCTTTTGTAATGATTGGCACCCAAAAAGACAAAAAAAAATGTATTTAATTAAGCATAGTGAGCAAAGACATACTTGAGTGGTACCAACGTCGACTACGCATAGCGACGGCCCTGGCGCGTCGCGAAAAGGCTGCAATGGCCGTCTGGCGCGAACGCGTCGCGCACACGCTGTCAATTAACATTTTCTGATTCCTTCTCGTACATTAAGGGAACCAAATACTTTTCGTGAATGGTTTCCTTACCAGAAATGTCTGTAGAATGCATTCCTGTATAGTAAATTCCTGCTAGATAAAGGATTTTTCACATAAATACAAAAATAGAGCGTACAAAGTACCCGCGTCGGCACATTTTCAAACTTTAACAACCATTTACAACTATTAGGAAGTACATAAAAATATAATTGACTATATGAATATGTAGAGGAGAGACCCCTCTATCTCTTGACTCAAATTTGAACTTTCTCGCGTATTTAGTTTTTGCGTAACACGTCGTTTCGTATCAAAATCGGACATTTTTACAAAAACCAAAATTTTTCGAAAACGTTGCGTGATGGAGCAATTCTACTTTCAGATTCGGTTTTAGGATGACAAAGTGTATAAGAATCACCCAACAGGTATTGCAAAACTCGAAAAAAGTTTAATTTTGTTGGACAGTGTTATTATTTCTGTATTTTTAATTCGAATTTGCTTCGGAATTTATCACAAGTTTCTTTTCTTGAAATTACATTATATTATATTTTTGACACAAAATTAGTACTCTGAAATTTTATTATATTATATTATATTTTTGACATAAAATTGGCATTTTCAAATTATATTATATTATATTTTTAACATAAAATTGGTATTCCTCCGATCGGAGGTCCCTCGGGGCTCACTCACGGGCCGGGCCGTGGGTGAGTACGCGTATTAGCGAACTCGGGGCGACAAAAACTTGTAGGTTGTTGCGTTCTAATTTCGCTATATTTATTCTTGATTAAAATTTTTCAACTTTCAAATTAAAAATTATTTCTGAACTTTCAAAAGTTCTTCTTCTAAAATTTATTTATCTGGTTTAAAATTGGTATTCCTCCGAATGGAGGTCCTTTAGCGACTCACTCACGGGCCGGGCCCGTGGGTGAGTACGGGTATTAGCGAACCCATGGCGACCCGAGCTTGTAGGTCATTGCGTCCCAATTTCGTTAGATTTATTTTTGATGGAAATTGATCATCTTTCCAATTAAGCATTACTTCTGAATTTTCAAAAGTTCCTCTTGTAAAATTTATGTATTTGGTTTAAAATTGGTATTCCTCCGAACGGAGGTCCCTCAGGGGCTCACTCACGGATGGGGCCGTGGGTGAGACGGGTATTGGCAAACCCGAGGCGACCCTAGCCTTTAGGTTGTTGCGTCCCTATCTCGTTAGATTTATTTTCGATTGGAATTGTTCACCTTTCCAATTGAAATTTATTTCTGAACTTTCAAAAGTTCTTATTCTAAAATTTATATATCTGGTTTTAAATTGGTATTCCTCCGAACGGAGGTCCCTCAGGGACTCACTGCTGTGGGTGAGTACGGGTATTGGCGAACCCGGGGCGCCCCGAAGCGCCACCTCAGTAGATGGAAGTTCTGACTTCATCTACTCTTAGTTTCTTGTCGGTTAGGACGTACTTGTGTACGGGGTTGATTTGGCTCTCGTGAGCCGTTAGATTTGCACTCTTGTGCATGTTAGGTAGGCCGTACTCGTGTACGGGGTTAGCTTGGCTCTCGTGAGCTGGTCGTAGGTTGGCTCTCGTGAGCCGGT
The DNA here is from genome assembly GCF_050948215.1 of Halictus rubicundus. Taxonomy (NCBI): domain Eukaryota; kingdom Metazoa; phylum Arthropoda; class Insecta; order Hymenoptera; family Halictidae; genus Halictus; species Halictus rubicundus. The sequence continues at coordinate 10,449,476 of NC_135152.1, forward strand.
TAGATTCGCACTCTTGTGCATGTTAGGTAGGCCGTACTCGTGTACGGGGTTAGCTTGGCTCTCGTGAGCTGGTGTTAGGTTTGGCTCTCGTGAGCTGGTAGATTTGCACTCGTGTGCATATTAGGTAGGCCGTACTCGTGTACGGGGTCATCATTTCTTCATCGAATACTTCGGTGTTCCTTCATTTTGTGTCTAATTATTATTAGTCTGTTTTAGTTGAATTACAACAGTTCAGCATGTTCATCGTCGAACGAAAAAAAGGAATCGTATGAAGACTCCTCGTTATTAATAAGTTAGTATTAGTTGTCGAGCAATTATTGTGTTCGATTTATTTTGTTAGTTTCGCTTGTTGATTTGGGTCACAGCCTTCTGCTGTGACCAGTTGGTAGCGTCACTCTCGAACCAGAGGCTACTACTCTGGTTCGCTTCTTTCTTTTTTCTTTCTCGTAAATCTGAGCCTTCTGCTCCATTTTTATTTTCTCTGGAATTGTTCAGAGACTTGTCAGATTTAGTTTTTTTTTGGCTCACAATAATTGCTCGATTCGATTGCGTGCGTTAGTTATTAAGCTTGTTTATCAGTATTGTATAAATGTCGAGTAATTATTGCCGTAACTTCAGTTTGCTCGGTTCGATTTTTGATTCCGACACAGCCTTATGCTGTGTCGGACCTTGCTTGTATGTACCAGACCGGTTGGTACCGGTGCTCGGCGTAGATCCATTGAGAGGGATGGTTGAGAGACCTGTTCACTCGTGTAAAATCCTCTCTGCTGTAAGGCCACCCGAGTCGCCTCAACGCTAGTCGTTGCCTGGCGACAGGTGGGTGGGGGAAATGGGTATCGTTTGAACGCTTCTCTCGGCCATCGCTCTTCGTGAGGACACGTCGGGTATCGGTGCTGGCTGGAGTTGGTTCTGCAAGCATTGTACGCGTCGCGTCACCCTCGAACCAGAGCCTTCTGCTCTGGTTCGGTTTTGTTTCTCTCTTCGAAAGAATCAGAGCCTTCTGCCTGATTCGTTCTTCACCCACCGTGGATCGGAGACTTCTTCTCCGACTCACACATTTTTTATCCGCAATAATTACTCGACATACGTTGCGAAATTTAGTTTGTAAAACTCGAAAGCGTCGTTGTAAGAAAGGGAGTCAGAAGGAAGCGTATTGAATTCCTTCTGGCTTCCTTTCGGGTCTCTCGTGCAGCAACCTCCTCGTGGTGAGACCCGGGCAATCGATAATATTCTCTATTTGATAGATCTTCTATTATCTTGCAAATAAAGAATAATATCGAGCTAATGGCTGCTCATTTATAATTTGCGATAACATTGTGAAATAAAATTTAAGACGTACTGATAATACAAACTTGTGTATTTAATTGAATTGTGTGTCTGAATTTATTTTAAACCTGCATGGGGTGGGCCAAGGGTCCTTCCTGCTTTCCTTCGCGCTTTCCTTGTTTACCTTTGGCCCACCTACGCCTTCTTGGCACCTCCTATTAATTATTAACCGAAACACACACTTCTTGTTTCGGAATACTTTTTCATTCAATATACATCGTACATTTTTTCTGGATTTCTAATTGAAATCTGCTTCTGAACTTTTTAAAAGTTCCGTTTCTTAAAATTGCTATGACCCTAGCCTTTATGTCGTTGCGTCCCAATTTCGTTTGATTTATTTTCGATTGGAATTGTTCATCTTTCCAATTGAAATTTATTTCTGAACTTTCAAAAGTTCTTATTCTAAAATTTATATGTCTGGTTTTAAATTGGTATTCCTCCGAACGGAGGTCCCTCAGGGACTCACTGCTGTGGGTGAGTACGGGTATTGGCGAACCCGGGGCGCCCCGAAGCGCCACCTCAGTAGATGGAAGTTCTGACTTCATCTACTCTTAGTTTCTTGTCGGGTAGGCCGTACTTGTGTACGGGGTTGGTTTGGCTCTCGTGAGCCGTTAGATTTGCACTCTTGTGCATGTTAGGTAGGCCGTACTCGTGTACGGGGTTAGTTTGGCTCTCGTGAGCCGTTAGATTTGCACTCTTGTGCATGTTAGGTAGGCCGTACTTGTGTACGGGGTTAGCTTGGCTCTCGTGAGCTGGTCGTAGGTTGGCTCTCGTGAGCTGGTAGATTTGCACTCGTGTGCATGTTAGGTAGGCCGTACTCGTGTACGGGGTCATCGTTTTGTCTTTATTTCATCGTCTTCTTATCCTTCGTTGTTCCTCCATTGTTTTGTGTCTAATCATTACTAATCTGTTTCAGATTGAGTACAACAGTTGCAGAAATTTATCATCGAACGAAGACAACGCATCGTACGAAGACTCGTTTCTTCTTCGATTACTTCTGTGTTCCTCCATTTTGTGTCTAATTATTATTAGTCTGTTTCAGTTAAATCACAACAGTTCAGCATGATCATCGTCGAACGAAGACAACGAATAGTAAGAAGACTTCACATTATTTATAAGTTCGTATTAGTTCTCGAGCAATTATTGTGTTAGATTCACTTTGTTAGTTTCGCTTGTTGATTTGGGTCACAGCCTTCTGCTGTGACCAGTTGGTAACGTCACCCTCGAACCAGAGGCTACTACTCTGGTTCGCTTCTTTCATTTTTCTTTCTCGTAAATCTGAGCCTTCTGCTCCATTTTTATTTTCTCTGGAATTGTTCAGAGACTTGTCAGATTTAGTTTTTTTTTGGCTCACAATAATTGCTCGATTCGAGTGCGTGCGTTAGTTATTAAGCTTGTTTATTAGTATTGTATAAATGTCGAGTAATTATTGCCGTAACTTCACTTTGCTCGGTTCGATTTTTGATTCCGACACAGCCTTCAGCTGTGTCGGACCTTGCTTGTATGTACCAGACCGGTTGGTACCGGTGCTCGGCGTAGATCCATTGAGAGGGATGTTCGAGAGACCTGTTCACTCGTGTAAAATCCTCCCTGCCGTAAGTCCACCCGAGTCGCCTCAACGCTAGTCGTTGCCTGGCGACAGGTGGGTGGGGGAAACTTAGGGTATCGTTTGAACGCTTCTCTCGGCCATCGCTCTTCGTGAGGACACGTCGGGTACCGGTGCTGGCTGGAGTTGGTTCTGCAAGCATTGTACGCGTCGCGTCACCCTCGAACCAGAGCCTTCTGCTCTGGTTCGGTTTTGTTTCTCTCTTTGGAAGAATCAGAGCCTTCTGCCTGATTCGTTTTTAATCTCCCGTGAATCGGAGACTTCTTCTCCGACTCACACCTTTTTCTCCGTAATAATTACTCGACATACGCTGCGAAATTTAGTTTGTAAAACTCGAAAGCGTCGTTGTAAGAAAGGGAGTCAGAAGGAAGCGTATTGAATTCCTTCTGGCTTCCTTTCGGGTCTCCTGTGCAGCAACCTCCTCGTGGTGAGACCCGGGCAATCGGTATTATTCTCTATTTGTAAGAACTTCTAGTAATCTTACAAATAGGGAATAATATCGAGCTAATAGCTGCTTATTTGTAATTTGCGATAACATTGTGAAATAAAATTTAAGACGTACTGATAATAAAAACTTGTGTGTTTAATTGAATTGTGTGTGTCTGAATTTATTTTAAACTTGCATGGGGTGGGCCAAAGGTCCTTCCTGCTTTCCATCGCGCTTTCCTTGTTTACCTTTGGCCCACCTACGACTTCTTGGCAGCTCCTTTTAATTATTAACCGAAACACACACTTCTTGTTTCGGAATACTTTTTCATTCAATAAACATCGTACATTTTTTCTGGATTTCTAATTGAAATTTGCTTCTGAACTTTTTAAAAGTTCCGTTTCTTAAAATTGCTGTGACCCTAGCCTTTATGTCGTTGCGTCCCAATTCCGTTTGATTTATTTTCGATTGGAATTGTTCATCTTTCCAATTGAAATTTATTTCTGAACTTTCAAAAGTTCTTATTCTAAAATTTATATGTCTGGTTTTAAATTGGTATTCCTCCGAACGGAGGTCCCTCAGGGACTCACTGCTGTGGGTGAGTACGGGTATTGGCGAACCCGGGGCGCCCCGAAGCGCCACCTTAGTAGATGGAAGTTCTGACTTCATCTACTCTTAGTTTCTTGTCGGTTAGGCCGTACTTGTGTACGGGGTTGGTTTGGCTCTCGTGAGCCGTTAGATTTGCACTCTTGTGCATGTTAGGTAGGCCGTACTCGTTTACGGGGTTAGTTTGGCTCTCGTGAGCCTTTTAGATTTGCACTCTTGTGCATATTAGGTAGGCCGTACTCGTGTACGGGGTTAGTTTGGCTCTCGTGAGCCTGTTAGATTTGCACTCTTGTGTATATTAGGTAGGCCGTACTCGTGTACGGGGTTAGCTTGGCTCTCGTGAGCTGGTCGTAGGTTGGCTCTCGTGAGCCGGTTAGATTCGCACTCTTGTGCATATTAGGTAGGCCGTACTCGTGTACGGGGTTAGCTTGGCTCTTGTGAGCTGGTAGATTTGCACTCGTATGCATGTTAGGTAGGCCGTACTCGTGTACGGGGTCATCGTTTTGTCTTTATTTCATCGTCTTCTTATACTTCGTTGTTCCTCAATTGTTTTGTGTCTAATCATTACTAATCTGTTTCAGATTGAGTACAACAGTTGCAGAAATTTATCATCGAACGAAGACAACGCATCGTACGAAGACTCGTTTCTTCTTCGATTACTTCTGTGTTCCTCCATTTTGTGTCTAATTATTATTAGTCTGTTTCAGTTAAATCACAACAGTTCAACATGATCATCGTCGAACGAAGACAACGAATAGTAAGAAGACTTCACAGTATTTATAAGTTCGTATTAGTTCTCGAGCAATTATTGTGTTAGATTCACTTTGTTAGTTTCGCTTGTTGATTTGGGTCACAGCCTTCTGCTGTGACCAGTTGGTAGCGTCACCCTCGAACCAGAGGCTACTACTCTGGTTCGCTTCTTTCATTTTTCTTTCTCGTAAATCTGAGCCTTCTGCTCCATTTTTATTTTCTCTGGAATTGTTCAGAGACTTGTCAGATTTAGTTTTTATTTGGCTCACAATAATTGCTCGATTCGAGTGCGTGCGTTAGTTATTAAGCTTGTTTATTAGTATTGTATAAATGTCGAGTAATTATTGCCGTAACTTCACTTTGCTCGGTTCGATTTTTGATTCCGACACAGCCTTCAGCTGTGTCGGACCTTGCTTGTATGTACCAGACCGGTTGGTACCGGTGCTCGGCGTAGATCCATTGAGAGGGATGTTCGAGAGACCTGTTCACTCGTGTAAAATCCTCCCTGCCGTAAGTCCACCCGAGTCGCCTCAACGCTAGTCGTTGCCTGGCGACAGGTGGGTGGGGGAAACTTAGGGTATCGTTTGAACGCTTCTCTCGGCCATCGCTCTTCGTGAGGACACGTCGGGTACCGGTGCTGGCTGGAGTTGGTTCTGCAAGCATTGTACGCGTCGCGTCACCCTCGAACCAGAGCCTTCTGCTCTGGTTCGGTTTTGTTTCTCTCACTGAAAGAATCAGAGCCTTCTGCCTGATTCGGTTTTGATACCTCGTGGATCGGAGACTTCTTTTCCGATTTACACCTTTTGCCCCGCAATAATTACTCGACATACGCTAAATGGTAAAGTGACCTTTTCCGTCGGTGGAAAAGTAATCTTTCCCATTTAGCGATCTTCGAAATTTAGTTTATAAGATAGTAAATCGTCGTTGTAAGAAAGGGAGTCAGAAGGAATCTATTGAATTCGTTCTGGCTTCCTTTCGGGTCTCTTGTGCAGCAACCTCCTCGTGGTGGGACCTGGGCAATCGGTATTATTCTCTATTTGTAAGAATTTCGTGTATCTTACAAATAGAGAATAATATCGAGCTAATAGCTGCTCATTTATAATTTCCGATAACATTGTGAAATAGAATTTAAGAATTACTAATTATAAAAACTTGTGTATTTAATCGAATTGTGTCTGAATTTACTTTAAGATTGCTCGGGGTGGGCCAAGGTGGGCCTTCAATGCTTCCCTTGTTTTCCCCGGATCCACCTTTATCCACTTGGCAACTCGTTTCAATTATTAACCGAAATACTCAGTTTTTGTTTCGGATTACCTTCGGGTTACGGATTACCTCATTCAATGAACATCGTACATTTTTTTGTTGATTTCTTATCGAAATTTACTTCTGAACTTTCGAAGGTTCCGATTCTAAAATATATTTTTTGCTGATAGTTGTCATTCCTCCGATCTGTGGTCCCTCCGAGGACCCGAGGTACTCGAAGCGCCTAAAGGTCATTGCGTCCACATTTCAATAGCTTTAAGTTCTATTTGGGTTCTTCATCTTGCCCTTGTCGAATTCTTGAAATTTCTCTGGTTGGTTTAAGCCGGTAGTTAGGCCATACCTGTGTACGAGGTTCATTAGTCGCATTTTTATCATTTATTATAGGTGTATGGTCCAAGGTTCTCGTGGATCTAGTTGCAACATTTATCGTTCGTCAGCGTAGAGGGCGTAAGAAATCTAGTTGTTGTTAACCATGTCGGTATTTCAGATCGTGAGACACGAAACCCCATATGGTGATTGGTCTACTCCTATACCTCGTCTGTGGTTGGAGTATCTCGTCGGCAAAGGCGAGATCTGTGCCTGTGGTTCTCAGAGCTTAATAGCAGTGCCATCTGACATCAATTCGCCAGACTTTACGTGGAACAGAGGTTCTGCCGTTTTGTGAAAGATGGTGCTACCACTTTTTAGCGACATTATCATCTGTCGGTAATATTTGTCTACCAGTTTGAGCGTTTGGTCGCTATGTTAAGCGGCGCTATTTTCAGATTTTAGGAAGCAAATGATTCTTGCCGAGATTTGAATTGCTTCCTACGGCCATAGTGGGAAGAATCACTTTCGATTATGCTTGTAAAAAAGTATTATTATTTTATTATTCATTATGCACGCCATATCTCGTAATTGTTGTTGGAAAAACAACGTAAAGAAATTAAGAGAGTAACGTAATCTTTTTTAGAGAGATTATATGACTTAAATACGGTGGAAGTTTAATGAAAATCAGGTGATATTTATGGTAAAGAGAAACACCTTTCATGTTTCTATTGTAGATTGATAAGGATATGTTTTTTCGACTCCATCCATGTATTTTCATAACGGAAAAAAATAAACGCCCCCGGGTGGGCTCGAACCACCAACCTTTCGGTTAACAGCCGAACGCGCTAGCCGATTGCGCCACGGAGGCCGATGATTGCTTTTTCCAAAAATTCAGTGAAAAGGTGTACCATATTGTTTTGTCATTAGATTTAATTTTTTATTACTGAAATTGAATATTACAAGCTGAAGAATTTTATTCTAATTCGTGTAACGTGTATTCAGTTCTTTACTTCTTACTTCCACACTTTAACCCTTTGTACTCCGAAATTTTGTAAACACCTGTTAAATGTCGAGTCACACTCGACAAAGGAGTCTAAAGGGTTAACTCGCTCATTTTCAGAGCCTTGTAAGTAAAAAGCATAAAACAGCTTAGCATTAAAACAGACGTTAATATTGTTTATTTAGATGTTTAGCCAAAATAAAAACGTTCTGCACCAATTGCAAGTAACAGGAATTATATAGAAACTTCTGTTTTTCTTTAATAATTTTAATAAGTCGGAAAGAATGCATTGATAATCTTCAATTCTCCTAAAGAAAATATCGATTACACCAAAACAAGAAACACGGTCACTTCCTCGAACCTGAAAGGTTCTCGGGCCTCGGGCGTGTTATGCTATTTTCGATAGATAATACGATTTTGTCCGTCAAAGGGTTATAATCTCCGTTCAGCCCATTCATCCTATTGGTCAGTTGCAATCTGTTTCAAATTCGATCCGAGCAATCGAAAGAAGACGTTTCGATTTTCGAGCATAAAGAAGGATGAGAACTGAAAGCTACCACCGGCTCGAGTGTCGGTCACGATCGAGTCAAATCTACTGTGACGAGTTCGCCGATCAGCCCGGGGCACAAATTCAGCATCGATCTCAGGTGAACACCTACCTTCTGGTACTGTTATGCCATAGAATCTTGAGTGGATGCTTAGGGGGTTCCCATCATTTTACCGACAATGTAATAGCCGCCGATGGTGTGAGGGAACTGCTTGAACTTTCGTCGAAATTCTGCCGTGCGCAGCCGTTGTGCGACACACATGATTCACTTATACAATTAATCAATCTACGAGCTTCGAATCTCGCAAATTATTCAAAACAATTTTCTCCATTCTCCATTGGAAACCCATTGAAACCGATAACTTACGAGTTTATAATTATTTACAACTTTTTGTAATTACGTCCCTTTATCAAGTTAAAGTAAAACCGAGAAAGGGATTGTTTCTTATTCCATTTTAGAAATTTAAGTAAAATATTTTTTTAATTTATACGAAAAATTCCTTGTTGGCTTTACACGATTGACGAGCTGAGTTATGAATGGTATCTGTGGTCATATCGAATTTCATTTAATGTGAGTGTTAAGATTCCCAATTTCGAATATTTACTAATTTTTCCCGGTTGAAGGAAAATGATTTTAAAATTTTGTGAAGAATTTCAAATTGCAGTTTCGTTTACGAATCGTTAGCAGCTAGATCTGTGCAGAATAAACTTTGACCGTACAATTACGAATTCTAAATGTGAGTTTCGTTTTAGAGATAATCAAGTCTACATTTTTTTTGGAAAAGTTGAAGAGAGAGAGAGAGAGAGAGAGAGAGAGAGAGAGAGAGAGATACGGGGATTCAGAGACACGTAGATTCAACACAGGTACGATGATACGGTCACGGGATTTTCGTTACGGTCGATCTCGCGCGGAGATTCATTATACACAGAGTTCCAAAGTCGGAACAGATCGATTAACACGTCAATTTGCATTTAAGCGTAACTAACTTAATGCAGGCCGTAGATGCATACATGCAAAGTAAGCTGTGGCTTACAAATGATGGCACCGACTGACGACCATTTGTTATTCGTGTCCCGAACAAATTTCTGCTTTGCATAATGGACTAGATGATTCTTGTTCTCCGGAGAATTAAGTCATCACAGCGCTGTGCACAATATACTTTCACCTGTTGCCTGTTAAACGAAAAATCGGAATCGTTCCGTTCGTTTATTTTAAACTTCGTGCGACTTTAGATTCTGATTTTATTTATATTTAGGCAGCACGTTTAGATTGTTTATTGTCGACGAAGTTTCGTGCGTTGCTATGAAGAGATCCCGGTGGCCGGCACCGAAATGACGGAAAAGGTTCAGCCTTAAATTAAGACAGTGGCCGGCGGAGCAACGAGGTGTCGATAATGAATCTCACCGTTAATTAGCCCCCGAAGGTGAGGGCGATCGGTAGCCGGTCGTGGCATACCGATATCTTCTTCTCAGTCTCGCGCACACATCGCAAACTAAAGCCTAACTGAAACGTCACGCCACTTGTTACTCGTTAGTGTGCACGATGCCATCTTTACTGCTGGCCACTCGGCCGAGTTACTCCTACGGCAGCCACATCGATACCAGCACACGGCCCTGTAATTAACAATGTTCTCCGCCTTTATCCGACCTTGGGCCAGGTCGAGTTTCTTAGACTGATTTCGCCGAAGATGCGACTTATCGTCTCTCCCCGTGTTCCGAACCGGAAACTCGTCCCACAAACACAACACGGTCCCTCCATTTGTGCGTGAAAACAATCCTTCACTACTACAGTCTTTACTCGATATATGTCCCAAATATCTAACCGATAAAAGTCCCCGAACTATCCCCATTGCCGCGGGGTATCAAGTGGCTTCGGTCGCCGAGAAGTGTAAACATAACACGAGAAATAAAGAAGCAATTGGTGTAGTAGTGGTCTCACACCGATACACCCAACCCGTGTTATGTTTACACTTCTCTGCGTCCGAGGCCACTCGAGCTGTCCTTTTCTACGTTCGGCAGTGTTATCAAAGAATAGTATCTTCTAGCCGATATGTGTCCTTGGGTATACCCGTGTTGTGGACATGTATCGTGTAAACACTGTGCCCTTAATTTTCATGGCGAGAAAATTCTCCGACGAATGCATACAGTCCGTTTCGCAAGGAAACCATTCGCGTCGTTGGGGAAAAGAAAAGAAAGAAAATTTTAGGATAATTGTCAGCGAAACAAATGCCGGTAGTGTTAAAAGATGAAGTACGAATAAATATTGAAACGAAAGAAGTTTGCATTGTAAATTGCCGATCTTACTGCACGGTCTTCGTGAACGGCACGCATGCAGATAGCTGGCTGTCAGCTTATTAGCGGGTCGAATAACAGAAATGCTTCGCGTGGCCGATATCAATGAAACAGCTCGTAAAAGATTCCTCGGGACGAGTAGGTTCAGCGGGGACTGTTAATGGTATCTATCGCAGAGTCTCGATTGGCTTCCGGTTGTTTGAAGTTGCGCATGTCCATCGAGAGAAATCGTGAGATACTCCCAACGAGAGAAATGTCCGTCAAACGGCGTGGCATAATTCCCTGTCGATTAAAGCGAACGGAATTCGAGAGAATTGTCTGTTGGAATGGTAGAGTTAGCGTGAAGGTGGGTACACGATCAGGTGGAGTTGGGACCGTCCGGCTTGGACAAGGGCCCCGTGGGTCCAATCTCGAAGGTATCTTTCGACCGTCGACAGAGAAGTGCTTCCATTACGCTGGGCGGTGGTCCCTCGTTATATCCGGGACAGGCAAGTCCGTGGCTACTCATCTGATAGTCCGAGGATTTATGGCGGCCCTGATGGTTCATTTAGCGCTGACATGACTGGACAGGGGCGGGTCGAGACGCTTTCGCGTACGTGTGTGCGTGCGTTAACGCGACAATACGGAAATATCTTGTTAAAAACGGGCCGGAGTGGCGCTATAGATTGGCTGATTTAGCTGCATACGCATCGTGCGTCAAGTGCATCAATTGAGAAATAAGCCTAAACTGCGTCACGAAAAACCTTTATTAAATAGTTGCCGGCCGGTCGCTAATCGGGCCCGCCGGGGAACACACTGGTTTCTGACGCCCAATCACTGCCGGTCGACCGCTACACGGGATCCAATAACAGTTCTGCGGAGATCGATAGGAGGGCTAAAGTGACTTCAGGATGATAGGACATTTTGGTCCAGTGCTTTTGATCCAGCAGTCTATTTTTGTTTAAGATGTTAATTGAAGTGCGTACTCAACAGCGAAGCATCGACACTCCTCTTCCATCCTTCTCCCTTATTTTCATAGAAATGAATTCGTTAATGTCATTCAGGTGTTGTGCTGTCAAATCATGCCAACAACCATGACGCCCATGTCGACTACTCAGGCATCTACTTCCTATTCGTTTTTAAGATTCGTTCAGCAAAAATTCCTATGAACCTCTCGGACGATTATAAAATTTACGTCCGAGGCATAAAAATACGTGTCGAAACTATGCAGTGGCTAACGAGCGTCGTAGAAAATAATTAATAAGGATCGACGCGGATCTCAGAAAATTATTTAAAGAACTGAAAAGTCGCGACCTGAATATCTCGAGGCACGGCTACCGCGAAAACGTTCTTTCCGTCGAATGGACCAGGCGAATAAGTAACATCGTTAGCGAGTACACCTAATCCCCGCGTGCAGCAAATGCGAAATGCGTTGCTGCGTCCAACAGCCTGTTAACCTCAAAGTACAGCTAATCACGCTCTAATGGACAGCAATAACTTAATAGCGATTCGATTCTGTTTCGTGCAAGTTCATCGAGCAAATTGAGTCTTACAGTTGCTTCATTCAGCCACCTTTCTCTGCATTATTACTATAATCAATAACTGCGTGTTGGCAAACGTACGGGCATACAAACGCATAATAAGAAGCACTTCGGATATGATTAAATTCTGCGTTCACGTTTAACGAGACGTTTAATCGCGTTCGTACCGGTCGCTGATTGCTTCAATCTGTAATCGAAAGAATCCGTTTTCGTAGATATTGAAACGTACTTTTCGAAATCGACACGTGACGTTGCGTGATCCTGATCCACGGCTAATTGAATGCGATATGCGGAGGAACTTGGCAGGTCAAGCGTCATGAACGAGTTCATGATTGAATTCGACGAGAAGCCGTATAAATCCGCATCGCGCGCAGTCGGCGGTCGCTAACGACCAATAAATAAGTATAACTGCTTATACTTCGCGCACAATGCAGCCAAGATTTTTATGCTCATTTTAATACGCAAGATTGAGTCATCAGGAGCCGCGAGTGCCTGCGGCGGGTTTTTAAGAGTTCGCCGAACATTTATGGCGCATTCGGAAATTATAAACATAGTTTATACGCTCCCGGCTCGTAACCGATCACATCCTATCACCTTCAACGCTCTTCTTCGTCAAATATTCACAACAAGTATATTCAAAGAACGTACCGAAAACGTTTCGGTAAAAGAGTGCAGGAGGCTCGATCGGATCTAGTTCGATAATTTCGAGAACGAAACGCGTAATCGCACATCATAAAGCAAACGACAGTCTTGCGAAATTCGCTCGTTGTTCGTCCCTAAAATCGTCGGGCAGCCTTGGGGCAAGACACACGAAACATCCTTTCGGGATAAGGAAACGAGAAATCCATCTTGCGAATCGGATGGAAACGACGCTGCTCATGCGCAACCTTGATATCCTCTGTCGTGCACCGAGTAACTGGTTAAGGTAAAGCTAATAATCGCAGACACGACGACTCGTGTGCACCTTTCTACAGCCGCCGTGCCAGTGAACTGATTTCCAAGAGCTGCATCATTGTGCAACTGAATTCGTTCGGTGGAACCTTGGCTACTGTGAAACACGCCTCGCTGTGTTACGCTGTGTTTACACTTGGCCAAACACCGAACGAACCGAGCTGCATGCAGTTGCAAATGCCACGCAACCTACAGCAGCGACGACGGCAATCTTTTTCCCAAGAACCGTCGTCGTACGAAAATATTCATTTCAGTGCGGCAACAATGAGGTTCATTTTTGTCATTTTTTCATTCATTTTTGTTCACCGGGCACTTTTATTCTGAATGTTGTTCTTTAAAATGGTATCTGTTCACACATTTATCATAGAGAGTATATATTTTTGGGCTGCCTAAAATGATATAAAATACAGATGTTGTACAAACATCTTCAACTCACAATCACTTGTAGAAGAAGTTTGTACAACGTCTTTATTTTATATCATTTGATGCAGTCGAAAAATACGGTGTGTCCCACGAGCTCTGTCCACTTGAATATCTGGGTTATTTCAAACAATACGAGAAAATGTTACGTACAGAAGTCGTAGGGTTTAAGAAACTACATAATATGGTATAAATAATATTCTTGCAAGTGGAGGCGTGGAGAAGATATAGAGGTCACCTTCGTTTTTTTTTTTTAATGGAATGTCCAATTTTTTATGCTCGTGGGACACACTGTATATACTTTTTATGATAAATGCGTGATCAGATTTTTATGTAGATTCGGAAGGCCTGGTTTCGTCGGTGAAGGAAAAGTGGGTAGAACGGTAGGGAAAGGGTGCGGAATTAATGAAAGATCGTGAACTCTGTGAGAAGCAGTTCCCTGTAGATCATTAACTAAGCAGAGCCACGTCTGCGTTGGTACTCGGCGTGGAACGAGCCGAACCTGCTGGAGAGCGTAGAACGTTTCCTTCGTTTCTGCGTTTTCCATTCTTTCCGTTAAACGTTCTTTCTTTCGTCGAGGGAGATCATTGCGCAATGGCTCCGGGGCGAAAGAGGAGACTGCGCGGCCGAAAGTTCAGCGGCGTTATAAAATGCACGACGGGACGCGGCGACTCGCGGATCCGCGTGCAGCCCGGCGCAATTCCGCGAGCGCAATTCCTCCGGGGGCTCTGTGTCGGGCCACACGAAATAAATATAAGTCGGCTCGCATCGGAGAACGGCGGCGAACGCGGCCCGATAGAAAAATTGCGGAACGCTCGCGAGAGCTCCCTTTCGTCGTTCGCCTAAGCGGGAACTGCGAAATGCGTAAAGAACATTTTATGGCGGTGGGTTTCTTGCATGTGCGTATGTATGCAACTCCCGCTACACCGCCAGCCGTGGGAAACGCGACACGGGCTCGCTCCTAAACCTGAAAAGCTGTTTCGAGCTCCCGTAGATAGAGGACGTATTACTGGCTCGCGATCGACATACGGACGCTGCCGAGAGAAAGAGAGAGAGAGAGAGAAAAAAACAGAACTCTTCGATAGCCGAGCGCAATAAATTACTCATTTGCTTGTCATCAAACACGGCCGGACGTCATCGAAACATCACGCGCCCGCGGTCCTTTATGAAGAAATCGGCGCGGCCGACTCGACCAGTTCCTTTTCGATGTTCCCAGGACGGGGCCGCTGGGAGGAACGGTTCTTGATCCACTTCTGGATCGAATGATCGCAGTGCTCTTTGCTAACATAATCTGACTACGCTTAAAATTTAAAAAAAAAATTTAGCCCCACTGTATCTCCCGATAATAATGATCTAATTCAGGCGAAACTTCTTTGTTTTTAATTTCTTTTTTCGACAATCTTCTATCAACACATTCGTCACTTTCTTCTGATTAAAATGAGACCAAACACGACATAATTCGGATCATATTTACTGTGGAATCTCGATTATCCGAATCAATGATTTCTGAATTCTTCCTCTTCGAAAGCATAGACACGTGATTCTTTTTATTTTATTTTATTTTGTTTCATATTATTTTGATGAACTTCGTGCGTTTATATCAAGCCAGTCGAATGTCCTAATTACAGTGAATTCTCGATATATGTCAACAACATGGGTCTTGCCAGCGTCGTGTATCGTCACATACTCGAGCTATGTTATGTTTACTCTCCTCGGCGTCCAAGGCCTCTCGAGCTTCGTGGCCCCTCATTGGGCATACCTCGCGGTAGTGGGGATAATTCCGCGACGTTTGTCATCCAGGAAATCACTGAATGCGAAACTTTCCGAAACGTTCGACACAATCTGGCGTGTGAAAAATAATCGCAACATTGAATTTCTTCCTAAAAAATTTATTTTTACACAGAATCATAAGTGTCGATTCAAACGTGATCGAACCGTATAAAAATCGAACGTACAAAAGGCGTGTCAATTCGCAGTACTTTTCAAATGATCCCAACACTGTCAACGTTACAATGTAAATGTAGTCGCAGTGTAAATAAAGTTTTCAACGCATCGTTTAGTTTATCGCGCGCCGATCGGCCATGAGTTTTGAAAGACCACTAATTCCTGGCCGCGCAAGTAGACCGTCCGTTCTCATAGGCAGGCTAAACTTTGTTGCCACGTTCTTGCAACACTATTCGCTCCGTAGCCCGTCGTCAAATGATCAGCTCCCTCGTAAAGATCGTAAGATATGATATGTGTTATGGGCATAGCGAGGAGTTTCTGCGATGCGGTTTCGTAGAAATGCAGCGGCCTCGTGTCCACCGTCGCGGCGTGGACCAGGATCTTTTGTTTCGCAAAGTCGTCTCGTTATACGTGAGTTGCGAGGCCGGTCCCGTTCTATCAACTGTGCAAACTCCGTCGCGACGTTTACCCGCGGATATGTTTCAATTTCAATGATCTCCTTGCCACGAAACTGCTGATCGAATTTATCGAAAACGACAAATCTATGCAATTCATTCTACGAAACCGATTTGCGATCGATAGACGGCGGATTGTATGCATTTTTGACGGAAACGAGTAGATCAACTGCAAAATAGGAAAAACATTGAAAGAAATTAAATATGCTGTTCCGCGCCTTATGCAGACAATTATGTAGAGCAATCAAACGTTTATCGCATAACATCGAATCAGATTCGATAATTCTGCTTTTCTGGTACGGATGCAATATACAGGGTGTTCAAAACGAACCATTCAATAGCAAACAAAAATGTTCATATCTCAGAAACGGTTGACCTTTTCACCTATGTTTACCAAGGCTTTTTTACTCAGCACAGTGTGGTCTCCATACACCATATAAATATTGAATATTTTTGTTTAACACCCCGTATATAAGTTTCTTTGCTTCTTGGGACATTCGAATGATCGTAGCTATAAAATTGAATAACATAATTCTAAACAATTCATTTCATATGCTGCTTCTACAAAATATTTGCTCACAGCGTTCTCAAAGTATAATGGAGTCGAACAGTTTGGAATCATTGGTAGATTTTTAGTAGAATTACTATGAATACAATGCATACGAATAGCTGTGCGTTGACCCAACGATACTTTCACCTACGAACTAAATTTTTCGATCAAGTTCACACGAATCACGCCTCCGTGGACAGTCGCCGAAGCAGCTACCGCTTCGAGTACATTTCTGAAGAATGCCATTTGCAAAGAGCATAAAACCCGAGCAGAATTATTGTACACGTCTCAATCGACGGTGGTTCCAGTAAAAACACCGCGGAACGATCCATAACGGCGTGTGTGGAGCAGTTCGATCGGCGAACGCGTTACAAATTAAATAGTTTAATCGAGCCTCGGAACCGTTATTTATCTTCGAAACGAATTCTATGGGCCGCTCGTTCCCGGCCAGCATTAAGAAAGCGTTACTTCACCGCCTTAAACACGTGTGAAACGATCGGTATTGCATTCGAGATGCATGCGAGGGAACGCAGTCGGTTCGTCGGCGGCCGATTTGCGTAAAACGGGAGTAGTTATCGTCGTCGTTAATCCGCGAATCACGGTTTTATCGTTCTCCCGTTCTCCCGGCTCGGCAACGCGCTCCCATTCGGCCGGGAAATTACGCTCGTGGACTAAATGATCAATTCCTTTTGCAATTCTGGTTTGTCAGCCGCAAAAACTTCCTCGGAGGTACACGTGACGTCTTGTTCCGAGAATTATCCCACCAACCTGCCAATGGCGGGGGTAACTAGTGACGTCAGGATCCGTACTATGGGATCGTTATAGTATTTCCACCCTCAAGACAAATCGGGGCGTCACTATTTGGGATAGATACCTTCGTGACGTCACTCAGATTTCTCTTCCGAACTCGTCGATCTGGTAACGCTGATTACGACACTGTCCGTTTCATTCATAAATTCTAGAAATCGAGAAATGAGAAATTCGAGAAACATAGCGTACAATTTTGTCCAGGAATCGGCATTTATGGCGTCGGGTAATCGGGAAATAGGGGGGAAATCGTGCGCCGCGTCGGTGCATTTTCATAATAAGCGGAACCGCCTTAGCGGCGGTTGTTCGCGAGCATAACGGAGTATTTATCGGCGACGGCTCTATAAAATTCGCGAGGTACGACGCGCCGGGCCCGGGACAGGTGAATTAGCGACTGTGGGGGCCTCGTAACAGCTTCCTTGCGTCGGACACGGAATATCCATTTGCGAGAGGGAGCCGAATATTCGAGCGCCACGGCCGTATTCTTTCCTCCGCGTCGCGGCCGCGCCTGGAACCCGTTAAATTCAATCTATTAATCATAACGAGCGTCCCGCTTCTTTTTACGAGCCGCGGACGTTTTCGTAATTCGCTTTCTAATGCCCGGCTAAAATTATATCGTCACTTTTACCGGCGGCGCAGTATCCCGGCGCATATCCCTTATACGCGCGAGCGCGCAATCAAATGGGCTCGCCGCGAGCCAACGCTCATGATTTATAACCGCCGCCGCGCCGCCGCACCGCGCAAAAAGATGCTCGGTTTCGTTCGCGCATCGGCGGAACCGATGCTGGAACCAGATAGAAACCGTGGAACACATTGTACTTAGACGCCGACCGATTTTTTGCTCGATGCTCCGCCGGTTGCAGCCGCTCGGTAAAATTTCCGCGCTCGCGGAACGCTCGAACTTCGCCGCCGTGCCGCGCCGCGTGAGAAATGGTACTTTTACGCGTGGCTCTCGGGTCACTTGAGAGGATGTCAAGCCGTTGCAGCGTTTCGAAACGACGACGCTAGAACGATAAACGGACCTGACGTTTCTAAATCGTATCGGCCGTACAAATATATCTACAGCTCGCGCCCGGTAATGATGACAAATATGTATCCGCGCGAGCCAGTGGCCGCAATTAATAACGACCGCGGACACACCGGCCCATTCGTTACGTTCCGCTATACCTAAACCGTATATTTCAGCGGAACGGAATGGCGCCGGGGCTGCGTGCCCTTGCGTATCGTTGCTCGCGTTCGTTTCCCGCTTTGTCATCAGCGAAAACCTCGATATCGGTAATAAATTGCCGACCTTTGTGCAACTTTCTCACTGGTCGCTCTTGAATATAACATGGTATTTCAATCGCACGATTTTTAAAGCCCCCCTTTGTAATCATTCTAAGAAGAATTAGGTATTTTCCTGCGTAACGAAACGGCGCTCGAGCTGCTGCCCTTGGGTATCGTTATTCGCGTTCGTTCTCCGCTTTGGACAAAGCGAAAAGCTCGATAAATTGCGGACCTTTGTGCTAGTTTTGCTTGCTTTTGAATGATGTGGTATTACAATTGCAAGTTTCCTTTGTAACGATTCTAACGGGAAGGATTAGGTATTTTTCTGCGTAATGGCGCCGGGGCTGCGTACGCTTCGCGTATCCTTGTTCGCGTTCGTTCTCTGCTTTGTCCTGCCCGAAGTCCTTGAAAAAGTTGAATATCGGTAAGTTTCAATTCTCATTGGTTGCATTCGAATAACGTGGTATTTCAATTGTACGGTTTTTTTAAATTTTCCTCGTAACGGTTCTAAGTAGGATTCCACTAAGATTTTGTACAGTGGACTCGTTGACAGAACGATCACGCCCAAAAAGCCCCAAAAACTCAAAATAATTATGCGATTGTAATAAAATTTGGACTAAAGATTATCGCAAGAATTACTTGTTGTACTCTTTTAGATTGTACAAATTTAATATGGAGGAACTCTAATTTCTTTTTGTCGCGAGTAATATTTCCAACTTGTGCGAATTATTCGATCAGAATCATTATTCATCGGAAAGATATGTTTAAAAGGTTCCTCCACAATTTAAAGAACGCCCGATGGCTGACACGGCGAAATAGCTTTATTCGCGCGATCACGGTCGCCGGACATTTATGCGAATTGACTCGAGCAATGTCCGACACCGGCTCGCCTATCGTCGGGTTGGGAAAAAAAGTCGCTCAATTACGCTCGAGCGGTATGAATTATCAATTTATCGGTGTACGGTACGTGCTTCGGCGTCAGGAATCGTTTCTGCGGAATCGGTGTCGCTAATTGCAGCTGCGCGAGCGATCGCGACCCTGTGCCCAATAACTCTTCTCTTTCTTTCGATTGGTCGGGCCCGCTCGGGCTCGGTCCAATTACCGTCGGCACCGGTAATCAGCGTCCCCTACGATCCCGCCACCCATCGATACCCTATAATTTCTATTTCTAAATTTAATTGCCGACACGCGGTCCGATCCGCGTACACAACCGGGCGAGATACGCGGCCCGATACATTTCACTCACGATCTCCGAGAGCATTCTAAACCGGCAACGGGCCGAGAGAGCTTCTCTTCCTCTGTGTCCCCGTACCCCCCTCCGTTCTCAGTGTTCCCTCCGTTGCACGCCAATTTGTAACCGTTTTGTTGATAGCTCCCGGACGGTTAATAGAAATACTGGTCCAACGTTAGCAAGTTATGCCGTCATTAGCGTCGGCGGGATATATACGCGAGCGATTCTGGTGAAAATCGCGTGTTGCGAGCCGGAGCGCATTAAACCACGTTCGTGCCTTCGAACTGGGGGCCCCTGTGGCCGCGCGCGATGGGAATGTCACGTGGCCGTCAACCGGGCCCCCGGAGGAAAATGGACGACGTGGGCACACACCAGCCGTTCGTAAATTCAATTATGGAGACCCGATCCCATTAGAACGCCGGCCACCGGTAAAAACCATACCCGCGGCACCGTGCAACGCGATTCAGGGATGCGTGCCGCAACCGGCGAGTCAACGCTGCCTCCCCCTATCGGCATGCAGATATCCTTCTTGCGAAATCGCGCGAATTTATTTGCTACGCAGTCTCATTATCGATGCCGCTCTCCTTCGATCTTCTTCGCCCCGACACGCGGATCCACTCTGCTCTTCAAATCTGTTTGACGGGTCGACCGCCGTGCGAATTTTATTCACACGAGTAACACCTGTTTCATTCACAGATGCGACTTTGCATCGGTAATGGCTAGATTGCAGATCTTTGTGGAAAATAAAAATTGTCTGCAGTAATTGTAAGACAGTTCAGTGAGCGATGGTAGAACAGTGTTTCCGAATTCTTTAAATGTATTTATTATTTTGTGTTTGATCTACTAATTTTTGTCATGAATGCATAAAATCCGTAATATGATAAGTCGAAGGTGGTAGAACAGTATTTTTGAAATCTTTAAATGTATTTATTATTTTGTGTTTGATCTACTAATTTTTGTCATAAATGCATCGAATCCGCAGTCTAGTGAGTCGAAGGTGGTAGAACAGTATTTCTGAATTCTTCAAATGCATTTATTATTTTGTGTTTGATCTGCTAATTTTTGTCATAAATGCATAAAATCCGCAGTTCAGTAAGTCTTCCTCTTACACTATAATCGAGCTTTAGCAGAATTCTCGTGGGAAAGAAGAAAAGAAAGGAGAAATCAATTTTTAAGGTACACCATCGATATACACGACTAAACTGCCGCATGCATTTCTAATAATAATGAATAGATCAGGCACGAAATTGAATAGACGTTAGAAAAATTGAAGGAGATAGTGAAATTATTTTCGAAATTTCACGATGATCCAAAGAAGAGAAAATACATTTTCGCTTAACTTCGCGGAATTGACATGGACAATGTTGATTTTGCACAGGGATCCACAGTTCGTGACGAACAACGACTCAACGATCCCTTTTTCCTATCGACTTCTTGCCCGCACAAATCTCGGAGCACACGGTTCGCTAAAAACAATTAAATCAGCACGGAAAAACCCGAGCTCCGAGTTCAACCTCGTCCTGATCCGAAACGAACTGTTAACATGTTCTTCTTTTCTTTTCTTTTCTTTTTTTTTTTTTCTTGAACATCGGAGATAGTACGTATTACCCCGGCGTTATTATTTGTACGGTTCGATACAATGAAACAAGGGGGTAGCCTGTTTATCCGAGCGGCAGCTCGCGCTTCTTGTTTCCCGGTGAAATGTGCATCGTGTGCTCCAGTTTCTTCTATCGATAAATAGCATCAATCGGAAGACACGTGGCCGCGATACGAGTGGCACGCCACGGCAAGTACGAGTTTCTTATCGGCGCTACCATAAGCGACTTTGTTACCGAGACGGTTTTTGCGAACGTTGCCCGAGAACTTGGCGCATGCGGCGAACGTTTGCTTAATTCAAAGTGAGCCTTGTAAAACACACACACAATCCTGGTTACGTACAGACCCCGCGAGGAATACGAATCCGCGTGTATTTAGTTTTCGCGAACCGGTGGCCGGTGAACGTAGGAGAAAGAGAGAAAGAGAGAAGTGGGGGGGGGGGCTAGAGGGGAGGTGAAATGACGGGAATTAATTATATACCGTTGGACGATTCGATCGACACGCTTTCATTTACAAGTACGGCTGTCCGGGACGGCGAGGCATCAACATGAAAGCACGTCATGTCGCCGTTGATATCCACAATTGTACCGGCACCGGGTAGAGGGAGGGAGAGAGAGGAGGGAGATAGAGAGAGAGAGAGAGAGAGAGAGAGAGAGAGAGAGAGAGAGAGAGGGAATTCCGGCTAGAAGGACTGGAATCAACGGCGGTATTCCGCTTAAGTTATGGCCTCGGTTATAGCCGCCGTTCGGACTACAAATTCTCCTGGAGGTATACGGTAGGATTTGTACTTACCTAGTACGGAGACTACCTACAACTTAGTAGAATACCAGCGTGCAGAAATCTTGTTGCCAGACGGGACAAATACGCGGCCACGGCAGAGATATTGCGTCTCGGGGTGCTACACTCTGGAAAATAGCCTAATGATCGTATTGTGACTGGCCGGTTGTCACAAAACATCTCCGGGCGCTTACTCCCGGAGAGACTCGCGGCTTTATTTATCGTACCGCGACCGCCTAACTACCGTGTAACGGGTAAAACGTTAACGAGGATGCAGATGTATTTATATGGGAGTCGGCCACGCGGCCCCCGGTAATGTCCTCGGGAAAGGTTATGGCTTCGCGCCGGTCAATAATTTTTCCGATCGACGTTGATCGACTACGATCTGCCTGCCGATACGTGATTTTCCTTTTAGTCCGCGGTGCCCCGGTCTTTTCCTCTCCCCCCCCCCCAACCAGCTTTTTGCTTATCAACACCGCGGTTATGGCTGTTTTCTGATTCTCAACGAGTCCTGATAGGGCGCTGCTCTCGTTACGTGGCGGCTTCGATGGGGCCCGAAGAAAACCAACTTGGCCACCGTTACTGTTCGATATGGAGTGCAGTTAGGTCAACGTAGAAATTGTGAAACTATGTTTGTGCCGATTATTTGTGCATTTTCTTTTATACCGGTCGTTCTGATATTACGATTAACCTTCGAATGGTTTTGATTATTCCGTCGCGGCCGGGGCCATTCAAATCCTTGTACATTAATGTTTTTGTATATTTATGAACGCATTCTTGGACTATTTTCCATTTTTCACGCTTGTCGAACGTATTTATACGAATTTAACCCATTATCCGCCAATGTCCCGTTTTTGGGACACTGAATAAAACGAATATATAATTTTAATTTTGTTTTTTTAGTATACTATAGTACATTCCGCCAATGTCCCAAAAATGGGACGGGCTATAATTTTTATATTTAAATAAAAACAGTAACAATTATGGGAGAAATAGTTCCAGTTGGTTAGTATGAATATCGTTATACAGTTAATTTAATTTTCTTTTGTATTTTTGAATCGCGGCGGGTAATGGGTGAAACAGTCTGAACTAAAAGTACAGAGAATTCTCGATATTTGTCAACAACACGGGTCTTGCCAGCGTCATGTACCGTTCAGGAGCCGTGTTATGTTTACACTCCTCGGCGTCCGAAGCCTCTCGAGCTTCGTGGCTCCTCACGGGGTATGTCCCGCGGTAGTGGGGATAATTCCGCAACGTTTACTATCCAAGCCTCGGCGACATATATAGAGAAATCACTGTAGCAACGAGAAATATGGTATTTACAATGTTGTTCACTGGAAACAGTGGTATATTTAATATTTAAACAGCCTTCAAGTATGGTATTTACAATGTTGTTCACTGGAAACAGTGATATATTTAATGTTTGAACAGCCTTCAAGTATGGTATTTACAATGTTGTTCACTGGAAACAGTGATATATTTAATGTTTGAACAGCCTTCAAGTATGATATTTACAATGTCGTTCACTGGAAACAGTGTTGTATTTAATATTTGAACAGGCTTCAAGTGTCTGAATTAAAAATGACAATAAAAACACGATATTTAAATCTCAGTGTTAAATTATCGGAATTAAAAGTAGGAATAAAAATAATATGGCGCCGTGGAAACAGGTGTCGAAATAATCAAGATATTTGCAACAAGGAATGCTCTGAATTATTTATTAAAACGTACAGAAATCTGAGAGGATGCTGGAATGGGATCTAAAGGTTTGAAGAAGAAGTCGGTCGTCGTTTTCTTTTTTTTTTACGATTTTAATGTCGTAACCCTGCCAAATACAATAATAATAGTAATAGTAGCAATTATAATAAGAATCATAATAATGATAATGATAATAGTATTATCTAAAATATGTAACCATCATTTCGATAATAAGATTATCGACAGGCGTGATGTTGTACCACACAGGACGAACGTGACGCACCGTGCCACGCGTCTCGGCGAATATAATTTATTTAAACGAAACAACCGGGACACGGATTTCGCCCTCCGCGATACAAGAAGAATTTTTTTCACATGCGCGGGTAGGTAGTCGCGCGAAAGTACAAATATTAAATACGCGTTGAACCGTGCTGTCGCGAAACAATCGTTCCCATTTCTCTCACACTTTACTGTTTATTTCTTTAATTTTTTTTTCTTTCTTAGGACTTTCACTCGCGCGGCGGGGAGCCGCGGCATCCAAAAAAAAAAAACAAGAAAACACATACTTCCTTCCCCCGCATCCGATAACGTTGTATAAATATATATAATTTGCCGTGCGTTACGTAATTCGTTAATAATAATTCGCTATTCTCACACTCTTCGCAATTCCCGTTCCGCTTGCACCCCCGCGGCGCCGCGCACGATAATAATTACACGCTCCCGTTTCGTTTACCTCTCTTTCGACCGCAATAAATAAATTATCCAAATCAAGGACATCGATATATCGATATAACAGTAATAAGATTACAACCACATTTACAATATATATCTATATTTATCTATATATATATATGTATGTATATATATAGAGATTTTTTGTTCATATATATATATAATATATATATATATATAATATATATTTTTTTTCTGTTTAATGCACTAAACGAACCTCCCCTTTGCCGAGGTGCCCGCGATTACGAATAGCGACACCGTCCTCAAGCGACACGGTTAAAAGTAAATTAGAAAGTACAAACGTTTACTTTTTTTTTTCCTCGTTCACCTCCGGTACAGTATAATGCCTTCGTTTATACAGTGAATCGCAGCGGATGCGTTCTCGTTAACGTTCCTACGCATGAAAGAAACCTACGCGACGTAATATACAGTTTTTTTTTTATACTCTTACAAAGTAATAGTTGGTGGCGCGCGACCATCGTTCCTTTCCTTCCCTGAACTTCGCCGGTACCGTTCACGGTCTTGAACGTGTTCGCGTGAACACCGTGTCGATTCTACAACGCGCCACCGCACTTCCCGCGGAAGTTTCGCGCGTTGTATTTGTCGGCACGGTTTCCACGCTTGCTCTAGGAACCTAAAAGCAAGTTTGTTTTTTTTTGTTCGTCTCTCCATTTGCCCGCGGAGCAACAGAGAACAAAAGGACGCGCAGAATTCGCGGCGCGATTCAGAGAAGAGGACCCCGCCACGCGCCTCGCAGTTGTCTAAAATCCGTGCGAGATCCGAGAGAGAATTACTGGCCCCCATTGATTATATTATTGCAAAAGAATTATACTACGTTGACCCGCCGGTCCGATCGCCCTTTCGACGATCCACCGCCGGTAATTTTACATAACTATTTACAGAAGTTATTGCTCGCCTAATTGCCTATCTTACGCGCTAGTAGTTCCGTTTAGTATCCTTACGAGAATTTCTGTAAACGAGCCAACAATCGCCTAATCGCGTTCCTGCGAGTCGGGGAAGCTGTCGGACAATGTGAACCACCGGTTTGAAAGCCTTTTGTTGCTGAATGTCTATCGCCTCGTTCTACAAAGTGAACCAGAATTTCCGTACCGTAAGCAGAAATTATTATTCTTTAATCACTGTGTGGAATTCACGAGCAATTATGCTTAACAACTAGACTGCGGATCTTTATACAAAATAAACATTGTCTAGGTCGAAAGTAATGTATTGAGACTCGTCGTTTTTTTTAAATCTTCCTGCTGTTTTGAATAGCAGTTGCCCATTTTTGCCAGAAATGCATAAAATCCTAGACCTAGAATATTTTCCTTTTATATAATCTTTTTTCCTTGTTGTACATACGAAAATGATGCATTTGCTCGTACAATACTGAAGTGTTTAGTGATTTATTAAATACAAAAAAATTTAATAATGTAAAAAATTTAGTGGCGCCTTACAGTCGCCATTCGAGTGCTAAGGGTTAATAACCTACAACCTCGTATAATGTGTCAAACTAGTGGCAAACTGACGCGGATTTTACACGTACGACAGAAATGTGTAAGTAGAATGCATTAAAATTACACGAAAACAATTTTATCACATTATTTGCAACCTAGCAAAATAATTAACCAAGGAAATCATTTTTCCGTGTAGCTCCCGTTTCGAACAATTCCGCGCAAGACAATTTCCATTTCGCACAAAGGTCTGCAGTCCGGTTATCGTAAACGAAACGTAATGTTCTGCACACGATCCAACATCCTCCGTGCACCAGGCTCGCGCTTATCATTCGCAGCCTTACTTTCTGCGCTCCTGCGTAATGAATCTTTAGGAGAACGATCTCCCCGTATTGTCCACTGTTGATGTATATCTACGCGCGTCGAATTCAACGCACGAAATCACCAAGAAAGATTGAGCACCGAGCATGATCGCAGATTAAAGACGCAATTTATTGCAGTTGCTTGATAAGGTATGCGTGTGAGTGACTGGACGCGTATGTGTGTAGTGTGCGCGCGTATTTCTCTGTTTGTTTGTGTGTGTGTGTGTGTGTGCGTGTGTGTATATATGAGAGCGATTGATCGGACGCGTGTACGCGGGTACGTTTTACTGGCCCTTGAAACGAACAATGGAATCGCAAGGTCGACGAACGAAAAGCTCGGCACACTCTGATACTCGAACCAAATCATTCTTCATCAATTCGCCCTAATGCTTCCTTAAACTATCAACGAAACAAGAATTTCAACAGATTCAGGTACTCCGAGAAGCAACGTTCGAATTTCTGCAATTGGAACCTAGAACGTCGACGGTGGTTCCAACGAATTTGTTTTCCGAGCGACATTTTTCACGATGTTTTTCATAAACAATATATATATATATATATATATATATATATATATATATATAGATAGTGCGTGTCCACCCCCCATGCCTCGCTTCTCGTTGTTCGCAGCGGTTCAGCAGGCGTACGAAGCTGATCCGTAATCGAAAAGCGAAGCCTCGATTAGTCGGTTGTCGGTCGACGTCTGTTAAGGCACTTGAGATGCTAATTTTCATGGGGGCGGGGGAGTGGTTCATAGAAAATAAGTCGCGTACAGTTCGAGCTCCGTTCCCGGATCGGTTGACGGGTTCGCCCCGTCCGAATGGGTCCCCGTTAACACGAATAACGTAGGGGGTTTTCGGGAATCTGCCTGTTCTCTCGCTTGGTCTGGGAATGTCGGTGCTCGGTGGGAGGGAATGTGTTCCGATCGTTCGAGCCCTGTCCGAGGAATCCCCGATTTTCCGGCCGACGACGATCGATTTCGGTGCGAGTACGTCGCGATGCGATGCGACGCGACGCGACGCGACGCGACGCGCGCCACTGGAATGTTTGTTTGAACGAAAACGATTGGGCTCCGTCCGGGACAGATCGAAATTCCACCGACGGTTAGGCGAGTCCTCGTGAAAGAAGAGAAGAGGGGAGGAGGAGGTCCTCTCGAGAAGAATGCCGCCGCTCCTGGCCATGGTCTCGCGCCCGTCGACAATTAAAGGAATCGGTCCCGGCCGAGGAGAGCAGCACACCGTGTAACACGACGTCGGCGCTCGGGATGTGCACGACTCGGCACGAGCTCACCAGCGAGGAAAAAGAAAAAATGATAATGATCAAAGAGGGTGTCGGCATGACGTCAGTATACATTTCTCATCGCCCGCGCCGCGCTCAGATTACTGACGGCTGCCCCTCCAAAGAAATTCCCTACAGGAAAGGTACAACGGTATCAGTCATCAGGATCGTAGAATGGCATCCTGGGTGGCACCTCGTCCATTTTCGGATTGAGTTTCGCAGCGACGATCATGCGCGGGGATTACTCATGCATCCCGGAGGCAGGCGCGGTCTCTCACTCTCTCCTCGCGGGGACCAAAAATCCCTGTGATCGCGACCCACTGTGCCGCTCGGGAACGTGACGTTTCCGATCGTCGCACTGTTATCGGAGGATTGTCGACGTACTTACGGTGTGTGATGTGGCAAGGTACGGGATCCCTGCGATCGATCGTCGGGACGTGGATCGCGATACCGCGACGCGACGGGGACGCGCGGAGACCGAAGAAGCGACGAGAAATCGAAGCCGGTGGAACCTTGACGGACATTGTTTCGAATTTTTCGTTCCGAAAGCGGCGAACAAGGACGACGGAAACTGGTGTCTGGATCTGTGTTTGTGTTTGTGTTTGTGTTTGTGTAGCATGCGTGTTTGTGTGTGTTCGTTTTCGAAACAGAATCCTCCGGGCGAGGACCCGAGAGGGGGTCGCGTTATGAAACGTGCACAAGCACGAAGATTCGCGTGACTTAAGGCACTAGCAGTATACTTAAGGCCTAACGCAGCGTTCCTCTTCCTCTTAATATTAAAAGGCACTATTCCCTATGAAAATACAACACGTAACAAATAGTCATTTATCAATCTTCGCAGTAATCTTACAAGGTAGAGGTGTCTCTTTAATGATATAAACTGGCTCTAGCATATACTGGCATCTTGTTCCGTCGCCTTTAGCTCTAGCATATACTGGCATCTCATAACTCCGCCCGCCTTTAGCTCTAGCATATACTGGCATCTTGTTCCATCGCGTTTAACTATAGCTCCGAAAAAATTAGGTTTCCGCTCTTTTCCCCGGCTTCCGATTTTTTTTTCTTTTTCGTTTAGACCCTGCGCCCGTTCGCGTTGGAGAGAACGCGCAGGCTCGAAGGAAACGTACGCTGCGAAACAAGGATCGCTCTCCTCAAGGTGTCCCGAAATTATTTACAAGCGTTACGCGAATCGCCGAGGACACGCGAGACAACGTTCCTGCGAGAAATTGCAACAATAACGAACGTTTTCATCGTGGTCGCTAGAAATTTGGTAAATTCACAGTTCCCCTAGAGCCTCCACGGCCAGAGCGACCGGTGCGATCGACTGTCCAAGGCCACCGGGAAGTTACCCGCGTCCTATTTGGCACAGTCTACTTCCTTCAAAGCAGCATTCGTGGCCTTGAACGACGACCGTTTCGCGATTCGTACACCTCGGATCAGTCCGACAAATTCATAGTTACCTCGAATGATTTTCGCTAGACGAAAGAAGAGAGAGAGAGAGTATCACATTGGCAAAGGTTCGCTTAAGAGAAACAGCGTCGCAAGCTCGTCGCACTAATCCGAGTCTGGACCGCGAGGAGGAACGCGTGTCGCACCGGCCTCTGGAACGCGCACGACTTCGATATGTTTCGATATTGTATCCCGGTAGGTATCTTAAACTGTTACTTTCATCTAGATTGACGATAATTGAACAATCCACGGGACACAGTGTCAACGGTGTCGAACCCTGATGCGATTTTCTCTGTATGTACAACGACGGAACCGCGGGGAACGCTCGCCTAATCGACCGAACACGTCTCTCTTTCTCGTTGGCATTGCGCAAAAAAAAAAGCTGGCGATTCGCCGCGATCGTGTACCTTGCGAGCTGCCGTATGCCAAACCGAAGTGTGCAGAAACCGATTTTCCTCCGGGAAAGGCTTGTTTCTAAAATCATTCTTCGACCCGATCCTGTCCACGTTTCGAACGCAATGTATCGATGATCGTCGCACATTTGCACCTTCTACTTTGGCACCTTGCGTGGACAAATGAGCGAAAAACGTTCTATAATTTTTATTGCGCGCGCGCGCGCGCAAAACCATAAGACTCGGATAAGTGGCGCCGAGAACCCCATCCTCGATGGCCGTGATACACAGATTATATCGTACAATTGCTTAATGCACACGTAATACTGGCTTTCAGAGCGTCGAATTCCCTTGTTCCGGTCGACAATGAGAACGTTGTTGTTGTTGTTGTTGTTGTTGTTGTTGAATGATTGTCCGTCCCTAAACGCGAAATTCTTTTGTGCATTAACTCGAGAGCGTTCGCGTATTGAACGCGTTAGAAAACGTTTTACGATCACGATTGTAGTTTATTTAACTGAGCATGCTAAGTCCCAAGCTCCGTCACCGGAGTTCGAATAATTTCCTTTACTTAATAAACCGTTTAATTACCTTAACGATAGTTTACTCCTCCTCCTCCTCCACTCCTCCCAGTTTACTGGCTCTATTCCTCGCGATAGACGATACATATATGGTGCTCTAGACTAGTTGAGCTGGCCTTATTTAATTCGTACGTTACAAAAAAGAAGAAAAAGATAAAGAAAAAGAAAAAAGAAAACAAACTGGAAAATTGGCTAGAAATAGAAACAAGAAGTGACGCGCTGTCGCGTGCGCCGGTTGCGCTGAACCTGCAGCAATCGATTTTTCACCCCCCCTTCTCCTCCTCCTCCCTTTCTCATTCTCGAAAGACGTTGGTTCCTTCAACGAGAAATAAATAAATATTTTGCGGTGGAAAAATTTGTCTAAAGTACATAACAACGTTAAAATTTCCCTCTGCTCAACAGATACGAATTCAGGATAATAGAAAGTTCCGATAGAAGAATGAAGGACGACGAAGAAAAGAAAACGCGCTTTTGTCCATCGCTTTCGTAGTGAGACTGCTGACAGGTTCGCACGATCGTCCACCGATAATTACAGCGATACCGCCGTTCGCAACTTTTAAAGTCTAATGAACGATTTGTTTCCTTCTTCATTTTTTCTCTCCTAGTTTCCGCCTCCGACTCTCGTCGCACGATCGAGACGATTCCGATCGAGATGAGGCTGTTCAGGTCCCGAATATAAAAAAGAGAATCATTATCGTCGTCCGATCACGATCACGATTCCAGTCCCGATTCCCCGGAACAGCGGTCTTTTATTATTTTCTCATTCGCTTCTCCACTGCTCTTCTCGTTCCGCTTTCTTCTTTCCCCCCCACCCCACCCAACCCCCCGAATTCGCTCTTCCGACCGGCTAGAAGCTTCTCTTTATCAGTGCCTCTTCATGTGAAGCGACAAATGGTCGCTCCGCGAAAACGATCGCTGACAAAGATGGCACTTGAACGGCTTCTGACCCGTGTGCTTGCGATAGTGCCGCGTTAGTTCGTCGGAACGCGCGAATTTCCACGTGCAGCCCTCCCATGTGCATTGGTACGGTTTCTCGCCTGCAACAAAAATATTTCACATTGTTAACATCTGCTCGAAATGTCAGCGCAATCGTTTACTCCTCAGAAATTGGCAAGCATATGAAATTTGGAGATTGGTTGAAAACTGCATTTGCTGCTGTAGGTACATCGGTGTCGGTTAATTCAGTTATATTTTGCCATATCGCTATCTGGTAATTTATTTATAAAATCTGAGCAGTGCTTAAGAGCCAAGACTCCGTAGATTCGTGATAAGGTAGAGTGACCATGTTACCGACAAAAGTAGAAAATTTGTCTGTGTCAATGATTATATGAGTTAGGAGCAGAAGCCTAAAAAATTCGTGGTGCAGAGTGTACCGTATAACTAAATTATGTTCTCATTAAAGAATTTTAGCAATTTATTTATCAAATTTGTGCAACCCGGAGAACGTATATTTTCACGCAACGTGAGGGAAGGAAAGGGAAGCGTAAAAATGGGAGGAATTGTTTTCGATTACTGGCAGAAAAAACGGAATTGCGTAGTTCCAGTATTAGCGTGACAGGAGACATTAAAAGCGTTGTCCGAGCGAAACATAAAACCTCTCGATAGGTTTGCTTGAAATTTACGGCGCAGCGCGTGCACATTCATACGTCTAATATCCCTTTCATAATTTCCTCGTAGCGGATACTCATTTTCTTGTGCAATCGAAAGTCCTCGTCCTTCGGCAATTTATGGAGGGCTACAAGGGGAGGGTTTTATGCGTTTTTCAAATTTACGATCAAAAGAGCGTAATTGAAAAGCGACACCGGTCGTTTGCCATCTTTATGCACCTGGCTTCTGTACGCTGATGATCTTTTAGAGGGTTTAACCACGAACAAAGTAACCGCGATTGGACGTATCCGAGCCGATCGTGCCGTTCAATCAGGGGACTCGTCATTAATAACCGGGCAATTTCGGAATGTTCAACCGTCCGATAAATTACTGCTTATCATATTTCGTGGTTGCAAAAGTTTAATTAATTGGGGAGTTAAGTAGGCTGCTCCTCAATTACGCGGCAGCTCATTAAACGTCAGTTGTCAACCCCGTGGATTCTCCTTTTCTTTCCGCATCCGATCGTCCGAGCATAAGTCGGTGAATTTAATTTTCGTTTCTCGCATCTGGTTCTTCTTTTCATCCATTATTCCATTTTATTGTTGTAAAGCAACTAACGTCTCACTTGAGATCGTTTCATAATAATATTTCTACAGACAACCGGTTTACGAGTAAACTATCAAGGTATTAACTGTTTTGTCTTTTAGTGGAAGGTTGGATATCTGTGGTTTGAAGTTTATTTCAATTTTAATGTATCAGTATTAATTTATATTTCCATTATTTTATACTGTTCTGTTTTGTCTTTTAGTGGAAGGTTGGATATCTGTGGTTTGAAGTTTATTTCAATTTTAATGTATAAGTATTAATTTATATTTCCATTAGTAAAGGGAACGGGATCTCTATGTAACCCGTAAGGGAACATTAAATATATACATACAAATATATACATATATTTCCATTATTTTATACTGTTCAAACCCCTATGCGTCTACCTTTGTTAATGAACGTTTGAAAGCGTTTCAAAAATATGATTTTGCTCGGTTGATAACATTCTTGCGTTGCCAGGAGACTGTTAACGATAAAACAGCTCTAGTCACATCAATCGCAAGACCAAGCTTCAGGAGGACTTCCAATCGATCAATCTACCTATCGGTTACCTGTAAATTAAATTATTCATGGCAACATTCAACGCCCAAGCATCGCAAAGTCTCAAACAAAGAGGTGGACAGAAAATAGCTCCGCGCCCTGTTTAGAAACCGCTCGTCCACGAAACGTTCTCTTGGTCGGACAGGAGTAGGACAACAGCGCACCGGAAGTCGTTGTTCACCATCGCGTCGATACAAGTGGATTTCCCAGTGTTCGCTATAGGCGGGGCATAGTTTCGCCGATGTCTCCGTGCGTTTATTCTCGGCTGTTATCAAGCCGAGCCCTCTCGCGAGGACGCGACGGCGTGACAGCTGTCGCGAGCTGCAACGACTTCGGATCCCTCAGAAAACTGCCTATCACTCTCTTCTATTGTATGCAAGTCACCGAGCGTATTTCTCAGTCCGGTGTTCTTGCACGATTCGCCGATGAAGAGGAGAGAGAGAGAGAGAGAGAGAGAGAGAGAGAACGAGAGAGAAAGAGAAAGAGAGGGATAGAGAGAAACGGGCGATGAACGGTGCACTAAACCAGAGTATGAGAGCTTAGACCTTAAGCTGGGACTTTCAATTGTGGCCCTGGGGATCCTGGACGGCTTTCGAGCCGAACTGGGAGCATAGAGTTGCATTTTATAGCGACTCTGCATGGATACTGCCTATTCAGCGTTTCAGAAAAAATGATTCAGTGCTCTAGAACTGCTAGGAGAAACCAAAATTATGCATTTGAGGAGGTCGATTCATTGACGTCCATGCTGTAGCGAAGATCCATCGAAATCGTCAAAAACATTTGTAATTTAATTTTTTAACTCTCACTAGATACCTTTCTTAAGGGAAGTATTAATAGAATGTGACCTTTCAGATTTTTTCTAAAATAAAAACCATGAAGCAGGTCTTTTTGAAACTCTCGAAACTATCTCATATTCAAGGAACAGTCGTGAATGTTTTGGCTAATGTTCGATCGAAATGAAATTACAATAGAACACTGAAACTAATGTGTCACGTGACATATATCTTTTCTTCGAAATGACGTATCTGTCAACGGATTATAGAAAAGTCTCGAAAAGAAACATGTTGAGTACAGGCTTTCAACACCGACGACCGTCAGCGAAATGACGGCGAGATTAATGTCGTAATTAGAAGCCCCCGCAGGAAACCAGGGAAGCATCGGTGCTCGAGCGGCTGAAGATTTTCGCAACAGATAAAACTGTGTCCACGACGCCGATCTACAGCGATCGCGGCGCTTGGAAAAATGTGATCGTTTATCGGGGACGGAGGCGAGCAGCGAACCGTCAAGATCGAAGATGTTCGGTGACGAGTGAGAATATATCGATCAAACCGGTGCTCGGCGGGTTTCCACGAGAAATAGAGCGGTGTCACGTCGCCGTCCCATCGCTCGCCCATTATCCGCGTGTGCCCGCTCGACGGTTAATGGGCGAGCGATCGTTCTGCTCGATTCCTCTTCGTTCGTCCGCTTGTATATTCGAGTTCTCAAACCGAGCTGAACTTGATGCCGATTGCGTGGTCGACTTGTGTGACCAGCTGTTTCTAGACGACTCGAGGATTAGGTCGGCGACGGGTCGGGGATAAAAAGAAATTGAAATTAAATTAATTTTTCTGGCCACTATAATTAAATAGCAGTAGCGATTTAGTAAATAATTTTTTGGCGAAGCATTGCTCCAAAGAACATCCTCGACAATCATCGAGACCTCTATGAAACAGTATTTTAAAAGACACACTGCTAGAAAGTTTGTTAAAGAATATTCTAATCAAGACGAGTAATGTATTCCTCCTATTTTGTTATTGTTTGGACCGAAAACCTCCCAACTAGCCTTTTTTTATTTTTTCTGAATATTTACACTGTTATTAACATAATATTTACTTTTTCTAATATTTACTCTTGTGATTATTATAGTGCCTACAGAAAGAAAAAATGTTCGCACGTTA
Organism: Halictus rubicundus; assembly: GCF_050948215.1. Classification (NCBI taxonomy): domain Eukaryota; kingdom Metazoa; phylum Arthropoda; class Insecta; order Hymenoptera; family Halictidae; genus Halictus; species Halictus rubicundus. Next base: position 10,483,726 of record NC_135152.1, read on the forward strand.
AAGAGCCAGCTTTCCCCACTTATAAATTATAATACATCTTAATATAATTAAGCAAAATTTTCTTGTTCACACTAGACTCGTTTAAATATCATGGACGCGACAAAAAGCAACAGATCCTGGTGCTCATTTGTTTAATCGTTGAGAAACGCTTTTTTTTCACAGCCGCGCGGCAAAGTAATCTGAAATAGAGAGTGTTTGACGTGGAGAGGACTAAGAGCGTATTACGATCTGTCGGTGGTGTTAATAATTACTTTAAGATCGAGATCGGTAAGGAAAGTCAGCTACCATGCCAGATCTAAATCGGTCGTTTTAACGTTTCGACGCCTATCGAGCAGGGAATATTATTATGTAATTCGCTGGGAATACGAAGAACTAATGACGGAGAAGAAACCCGTGCTGCGAGCCGGTCGTTGCGTAATTGCGAGTAATTAGTCCATTTACGAGCACGGTACGGGTACGTACGGGTTCGGCCGTGTGCATATGCACGCAATATCGGCCATCGCGGCGTACACGGCACAAGAAGGCATTAATTCTCCTGTTATTAATGCATTTTGATTGGATTTTTTTGTCCGCGGCAACGTTACGTTTATTGCCCCATAGATTAACGCTCCGTTACGCCGTCTGACTCCATTAATTAACCACAACAACGAACTTAGCTACTCATTTGTAACGACGCTGCCCGGTCGACGTACCGTAGAACTTGTTGCAGAGGCTGGGGGTGTCGGCCATTTTCCTTTCCGCATTTCAGTCTGCGGGAAATGATTTTTCTCCACACGAAAAATGTAATATCTTTCACCTAAAATTAGCCTTTTCAAGTGTTTCGAAATTTTATTGATTTTCAACAGAGAATTCATCCAGAGCTCCTTGATCATAGTACCTAAAAATTATGGACACTTAAAGTGAACATTGTAAGCTTCAGTTTCGAGAATTATGTTAAGGGAATGTAGGATGGGTGAATTGTTTAACACTAGGTTTACGGGGTAAACCTAGGTTTAAATATGCCTATTCTACATTACTTTATAAAAATACCAAAAATGTATCTAATATATAGCCAAAGAAATAAATTTGTTGAATAATTTCTCATTCGTGCATCTTTACAATTTCGATAATCGTGAATTAAGAATTCTAGAACCCGTCATTTTCATGCAATTAAGATTGATATATGCGACTAACCAAAAATGGCAAACTATCAATTTCCTATCTCAAAGTAGAAGGACAGAGTATTTTATGAAAAACGTGTACTCGGGGGACGATTTTATATAATAACAGGACCAATCTCCTCTCAAGTGTAGTCACTTTAGCATCGCTTAAAGCAGCAGTTCACTCATTTGCGTGAAACGTCGGCCAAATTAGGGCCCTCACAATTTAAAAACTGATTGATCAAATTAAACCCGTTCGTTGCAGAAAGAGTCGTCGATCATCCGAATGAAATCGTTTCGAATGCAGTTTCCTGCATACATCGCGAAATGGGTTAACGATAAACGTTAATTGCGAACGACGTAGCATGATTCAGCGGTACTCCGATGCCGTTTCGTTCGGCTCATAATCAATATCATGCCGTACTTTAACCTGTTCCCCGTCAAATTTAATATTTCAAGCAGACCTCGGCTTTTACTTATTTAACGAGGAAGTAATCTCAATGATTTACGAATCTGCGTTGCCCGAGCTTTCGAGCTGGTTGTGCCAAATCCATCTGGACGTTTATGATCATTTCATCTGTATCCTTCTTATCGATTAAAAAGTATCTTAACTCGCGACAAATCCACGGATTTCGCAAATGGGCTTACGATTATCGTTCGTAATCTTTATACGGCGAAGTAATAGCTTCTGGGAACAAAACGGTTGCGACGACCACGTTTTCGTATCCAAGATTACTCGAAACGTGTTTCTGATAATGCATTTTAATGATGGACTGCGAGCTACCATTTTCCCGGTCGAATAAGCTCGGTGCGCGTTATAAAAACATTTATAGTGCATTCGGTAGTAAAAGTATGGCAGGGTGAGGTAAGAGGAAGTCTGTGTTAAGGGGACATTACATTATCGTTAATTTTTAATCGCGAATTTTATGCCGGGGTACTTGGAAAGTGCTTCAACTACGTGTTTTCGAATGGAAATATATTTCACAATTATTAAAGCATATGCATCAGTTTCAAAGAAATAGAGGTTCTAAAATATGTCACTAAAACATGTTACTAAAATATATAATCAAGAATATCGGACACATCGGTCATCGTCCATATCGAAGGGGTGAAGACAACACTTGGTGGTTGGATGAAGATGTTTCGGAAACTTTTAGAGCTAGAGGAGGATTTGCACAGAAAAATTGTGCATAGTTAAAGAAGATATAGAGTTAAAAATTGCATAGAATTTCAAGTGACGTAAGAGGAAGCAATAAAAATTCTCGAAGATGGTGTAGTATCGCTTCAGATGCAAGACTGCTAGAAGTGTCCTCGCGACTGTTCTGCACCTTCAGAGAAATTGTCGAGATGTCGTGACGGTTTGGCCGGCAAAGGGAGACGCTCGGCAGCAGAAGCTGAAGACCGAAATCGAGTAGCAGCGAATTGGACGTTAGATCCATCTTGCAGCTCGTTTGCGGCGGCGCGATGCGTGTCGGTAATAATAAGAAACGAACTGACAACCGATGGCGGGAAAAAAGACAGCGGTGGTACAGCAGGGAGGGAAACGTAGAAAAGAGGAGAATGGAACTCGAAGTTCCTAGCGGTGTTGACTCAGCGTGACGTCTCGCCTAATGCGCCCACTGGCTACTCCCGCGGTGTACGCTCGCCACGGCCCCTTGTAAATAACAACACTCGTTAGCCGGGTAAGAAATGCCGCGGCGATGTAATATCTCGCGAACGCGCGATTCAATTTAATCGCGGTCATTACGCGCCATTAATTATTTACGCCCGTATCGTGGTTTAATAAAATATAACAGCGGGGACGGCCGTGTGTTACGCGAGGCTTCAATTAACCGCGGCCACGATTTATCAACGACGCGCCATTAGTGTCGCGATGAATACAGGATTCCAGCGCCTCGCGCGTAATCGCCCCGAGAATTGGATAATTGTGGCGCAACCTGCGCGATGTCCATGCCGACGATTATGTTTCGACACGCGTCTCTTCGACGGGGCCCTATTCAACGCCGGGGATCTTAAATCTTCCCTCCGAAGCGTGTAACGCGTCCTTTCTACGAGGGTGAAGTGTCACTGAACAACGCCAATATATCAGACTAATGATCAAAGTTGGGAAATAAATCCCGAACAATACTATTCGAAGATTCTACGCCGTGTTATATCGTTCGTAAATGGTTGAAATAAATCCTTCTGAATATACGATATCAGCGAATTGATCGACGAAACAATGCGATAAAAGAATGTCAAAAATACAGGGATGAAAATAATGTGCTTCGTACGAAAATAATCACTTTGATACTAGCAGAGGTCCATCTCGATTTCATAAAAGGAGGATAAATTACGATGATCCCCAAATCGCCGATAATCGATCGAAATTGCCCAAAAAGCTGTCCGTAAAAAGCGAAGCGCATCGGAACAGGGAAAAAAGGAAGGGAAGATTTAATTTAAAACCGCGTTCGGTACCGGGAGACTCGATAACGAGAATACAGACCGCGCTCACCAGGAAATTGTGATCGGAGGGTAATCGTAGCCCTCAACAGTGATGCATAAGTGCATTGTTAATGGCAGGTCTGACGGCGGCTGCACGGCGCACACGGCCCGAGAGAAAGAGAGAGAGAGAGAAAGAAAGAGAGAAAGAGAGAGAGAGACGGGGAGGAATCCCGAGACGATCGGCGTATCCTTCGATACACGGAACCGATCGGCGCTCGTTGTCTAGTTTATGCCAAGGCTAATTCGCCTTAATTAATACACGAGATCTCACCGAACCTTCCGCTGTCCATCAAGGATCACGCTAGCCAGCCGGGCTGTACGAAGGCGATTCTCATGTCGCGATTGACCCGACCGAATTTTTTGAAATCGACCACCGTCTTCCAGAACGCGAACCACATGCTGTTCCCGCGATTCATTACCGGCTAGCATGGTTTAACAAACTGGACAGCCTGGGCTAATGATCAGATTCGCGGGCTTTTCTAATAGGAAAGCTGTATTAGAAATATTTACAATAATCTCGGGAATTATCGTTCAAATTCATACACACTTGGTTGAACGTTTTATATATGTCTCCATGTATCTCGATTGTTGCAATCGGTTTATAAATTGACAGATTTTGCGACTCTTCCGATCATTCGAATTTAATCGACCAATACACTTTGTGATATTTATCGAACAAACTGGTCATGGTTGGAACTAAAACCGTTTTGAAAATAAGAAATTGTTGGAACAATCTCATAGCTGTAACCGAGTTCCAGTGACTCGAATCATTTTGAAACGAAAGAAACTTTCTTCCATTTTCTATTTCAAAAGTCAGTAGGCATTTATTGAACAGCTCGCTCCACTTTACACCTGTACAAAAATCAAACTCTTGCCGTGGATATGATAAACGGTTCGGCTGGAAATAGAATCGGTCTGACGAACAATCGGCTTTTTATTACTACTTGCCGGCCACCAGGGTCTCTGCCGATGGACACTGAATACTGGCCGGTGCCATTATAAAGAGCCTAACTCCGGCCAGCCGGCGTTTACCATATCCTCGGCAATATTTCGCCCTGCTGCCCGTACAATGTAGCTTCCGATGTTCGTGGCGTGTGTTCGAAAGATTCATGGTATCGAAAGCGGCAGTACGGCGGACCGCTATTACTCCATTATACAGTTTGCAAGCGGCACGATATAAATTCGATGCAAATTCTACCCGTGCGAGCCGTGAGAATCATCAATCATGGTTAGCAAGAGCTGGATTCGGAGCATTCGGTGCGTTCGTTACGGGGGCCGGGACGGTTTAAGGATGGTGCCGTTCCGAGATTCCGTATCGCGGATGCGTGTGCAGGATCGAGGCCCCTTCGTGGCAAAACGATCTGACAAACCCCTCCCCCCCTTTTTTTTTAAATTCCCGATCGATCGCAACTGGCTACCAATTTCTGGAGAACACGAAGTCGCGTTTAGAACGCGCCGGAATAAAATTAGCAAGCTAATTTTCTGCGTGTCGCCCGTTCAAATTATAACGCACGATCTTCGCAGAATTCATAAATTTTCTGTGAGATCATTTCCATATTTTGTAAAAAGAATGCGTCGCTTCAACAGAATTTTATAACCGTCAGAGCTGAAGCTGAAAAGCATAAATGCTAGCGGCATGATTACTTTCGCTCGGGCTTTGTATCTTGACAAACTTAAAAAACAAGGATATTGCTACAGGAATTATTTTTTTAGAAGCATGAAGTCCCGCAAGATGTTCGACTTAAATCATTTTTATGATACATGGTGATCGCTAGACTGCGGATTTTATGCATTTATGACAAAAGTGGGTAGGCGTATTTTAAAACAGTAAAAGCAGTAGAAAAGCTTCAAAATACTGTTACATTACTTTCAACCTATTAAACATATTACGAAAGAAAATAAATTTCTGTTTCACTCCAGTCTGTTGCAATTCAGGTAGAAAATTTTTATTTTGCATAGAGATTCGCAGTCTGGTGATCACAATGCCAAATGCAATGATATCTTACATTTTCTGTGCACACAGCATTGCGACCAATGAAATAACTCTACAAGAGAGGTATGTTCATTCAAGGATGCCCCTGTGCACATCCTTTTTTTAAAGATAGTCTCGTCACAGTTTAATGTTACACCGCGATCGTGAATGGCATGACTTACATTGTAACAATGTCGTGTCGTTGCTCTTTAATCCGACACTGGGGCAGTGCTTCCGATAACACCGATTCGCTCCGACCTTTGAGAACAATAGATTTTTCATACGAGACAAATTCCAGCGCTTCTGGGAGCAGACGGAACGATCGTTGTACAGCGTGCACGATCCGCGTACGATTTATGCCGTGGAATGGCAGAAATAATAGTAATCAATGAATTGGCATTTCCCACATCCAAAGTGGCAGTATCCGCCTGTGCAAAGATATCCCTATGGGCCGCATAATGCCGTGGCGTTAGAATGATGGATATAAGTACTCCTTGCCGAGGCCGCGCGGCACAGTCGTTGAAACAATTATTATAGCGAAAGTTTCTACGACACTATTTCACTGGCATATCGGGCTCTGGCTTTGATACGTCGAGAAACTGATTTCCTATGCTGTCGTTCTCTATTCATAAATGTAATCATGGAAATATTTTTTAACGCGTTAACTGCCACATATCATTCCCAGAGATTCTTACAAAATCAGAGTAATTTAATTAACCCCTTAACTTGTACGCTCGAGTTAATTCGAGCGCGCTAAACAGGCCAAAGTGTGCACACTCGAGATAATTCGAGCGGCGTTGTATTTTATGCTGCTACAATTTTTCACACACGAGTATAATCGAGAATTGAAAATAACAATGTGAAAGCAAAGAAAAAAAAATCGTTTTATTGATATTTATCATTTACATGGGATTGTAAGCTATAACACTTATTTATTCAAGAATAAAATATAGCCTTTTTCCATGGAACAAAAGCGCAGTATATCAAAAATTGATTTTTTTTGGCCCGTTTTTTTCAAAAAAACTGTACGTTAAGTGGTTAATGAAAGCGAAACTAGAAATTTTAAATGTATTACAGGGGATGCTGTTTTAGCCCTTTTGAATTGTAAAGATCTTAACCCATTAGCTGCCACGATCCCCATCTGGGGATTTTGGAATTTTACGTACCCCACTCGGCGCCAGAAATATATTTGGTACGCCTGACAGTTTAGTTTCATTCTTTTATTCTAAAATTTGGCAGTTAATGCGTTAATAAAATTCGGTTTATCTGGATATGTCACAATAAAAATGAATGTCTAAACCTGGTCAGAAACCACTGTCAGTCGTATGTGACTGAAATGGCAGTTAACGTGTTGATCAAAGTCAACGTTGCTCGGCTCCCAGGGGGGAAAAAAGCGAAAAGATGGCGGGCCGGTAATTAAACGATGGAACACAACGCCCGTTTAGAATGCCCGTCGACGTAAAACGAGGCGGATCAGATACGTGTTTCCGGAAAAGGAACGGTTTCATAGCCCCGTCCGGGCGTTATCATTTTTCAAGTCGGAGTCACAGGAACGGGACGGTTCAGGTTGAGCACCCCGGTCACACACCGTCTTGGTTGAACCATGGACCAGACAAAAGATCCTGGTTCTCACGACCACGCCCTCACCCCGCCGCCTCTGCACTCTCTAGACGGCGGCGATGCCTTCACGAAGGTACCTATCCACCGGAAATTCTTGAAGCCGTGGCTTCTTCAGCGTACTCCGTGTACACACATACAGGGTGTCTCAGGACGGGCGGTACAAGCACGAAGTGATTCCCATGCAAATGTAAGCGAAACAACGAAAGGAATAACGTTTTTCGGTTGAAGCTTCGTTTTCGAGAAAATTCAGTTTGAAAGTTCCGCGGATTCGCGTGCATGGACGACAAGTGGAATTGGTTGGTCATGATCAGATGATTCCTAATCAAGTTCTCGAGAAAATTCAACGTGAGAATTCGGTGTTCACGTGTCCCGTTGATTAGATCGACGCGTCTGATCGTGGTCAACCTATTCCACTTCGAACTTTGAAATTCGATTTTCTCGAAAACGAAGCGCGAATAGCGAAAATGTTATTTGTCTTTTTTTGCTCGTTTTTGGATGTAGAATCGGCCGATGTCCCGAGACACCCTGTATACGCTGCCGGTGACCGCGTACCGGCGTGTATGGCTAGGAACGAACGGTGTGACCTCTTTCAGGTTCCTCGCGAGGCGATAATAAATGGCCTGAGCTACGGATGTGCTCCTATGAAAACGCTCGCTCGCTCGCTAAAAATGCATTCTCGCCGGGATGGTATTCCAGCGCGACTTCGGCGTATTATCGAATTTCTATGGGGCTTCTATGGGGCTACGGGCGGACGGTGCAGCTTCTCGCGCGAACCTCCAGCACCTCTGACCTCCGTCGATGCGCAAAAACGTCCCCGCGCGCGCGCGGGACGAATATGCCTGGCACGCCGCGAAAAGGGATAAACACCGAATCCTGTTGATTCTCAGCCCAGGCTGTCGGGGAAAAATTCCGTAAATCGCGGGACTCGCGTTCTTCCTGCTCCTGCGGAACGTTTTCCCATTCGGGGCCCCCGGTGTATCTCGGCCGGGTATCAATGGCCACCGATGACTAATGACCCGCGTTTGACCCGTCCCAACCGGGGGACACGACGGTTTTACTACCGTTGATATCCTCGCTTTCAGGATTAGCGTTATCGGCGGCCGAATCTCGCCGCATTATGCGCGTTCGTTAATAACCCTGTCTCCTTCTGGTTAACGTGGGAAGATCTCTTAATGACCGCGAACCACGTCGATGCGGTGGCGCGAAACGCGCGAACAAAAACGGGAATTTCCTGTTGCCATTTGCGAACGACGCCGTATCGCTTCGAAGCCGAGCAAAACACTGTTTTCCGACGGTTCGTCGCGAGGAAGATCGTTCGGTAATTAGCTGTGCCTTTCGGGGTCTCAGAGACTCTCCTAATTGAGACTTTGCGCGTTATCCTGGAACGTTAATTTCGTTTACGAAAGTGACGTGCTTGTTAACAGTCTCACATTTCTGCGAATCATTATTCACCTTTTCCAATCGTATTTCATTCACACCTGATCTCTCACCATATCCAATTTTTAGTAAACTAGTAGTTGGACGCGCTTGTATATCGGAGTGGAGCAGGAAGTTTACGGTGCCGGAAGAGGTCCGATAGAGGATTGGAAAGGGTTAACGTCCTTTGAATGACAAACGAAAGCTAAATGATTTAAGAAAAAGTCAGAGGTCAATCTTTTGTTATAAACTGTTCGCGAAAGATTCGATTTTTTGAGATCCTAAAACAAGGGTGTTTGGAACGATTGTCGAGAGAGAACATACTTAACATGTTACGTTATACAGTCAAGTTTCGATCTAAGCCCAATCCTCGGGCCTATGCTGTGACGTAGATCGTGTAGGGCTACTATTTTCTTATGACCGCGCAATTGGATCAGTAGTGGTTCACACCGATACGCCCGGCCCCTCGCGGGGTATGCCCCCAGTGAAGGGAATAGGCGAACTGACTAAGATCGTGTAGCCCCGTTCGGCTCAGATCGATACTTTACTGTATGTATAGTTTTTATTTTGTATGTCAACTTACCGGTGTGGGTTCTCTTGTGAGCCTTCAGGTGGGAGCTCTTCGTGTACACCTTATCGCAGCCTGCTACGTCGCATCTGTGAACCTTGCGTCTCTTCAACGCGTCGCCACACTCGCTGTCAACCCCTAAATTTCCACCGTTTCCGCCAACACCTGCGTTGCCTCTGCCGCCGATTCCGATTCCGGTCGCCAGTGCGGGACGTTTGTGAAACACCCTGCAATCGAACAAAAATTGTCCAGTCCTCCGAAGCTTCAAATTCGTCAACGCATTTTTAAATTCGTTTGTACAATTGTCACAACCGAGAAAAGACTATCAGGACAGTTCAGCGTCCGTTAACACGAGAACAAGTCGTATTACAGGGCGATATATCTTGTTGAACCATGCAAAACTTTTCTGTACAATCTTTTACTATCTTCATTAACAATCGAGTTATAATTCAGCTGAGTTAGATTGAGGATTTTTATAGAAAATACAGATTTTGAGGAAAAATTTGTTTCTTCTTTTAACTCTTTGGACTTGACTGTCTCCTCTGAGGCATCACTAAAAACAATTATAATATAATTAAAAAAAAATGTCTACGTTACTATACGTCTCTGCGTTTAATAAATTACTAAATGAACAAGCGTGGCGCCAGTAGATACATTCAATATTATATGGTAAACATGAAAAATATTCTAGGTTCGAAGAAACGTCTGCATTCTGGGGTCAATATATTATTAATTCTAATAAGTCGATAATACTGTATCGATACTCTCGATTTCCTTTACCCTTTTTACCGTTTTATATTTCATCCACTCGTTTTTGTCACAAATGCAGAGTTATTAGATACACCCTGCTCAAATAAATGAATATTTTGAATAATTTCCCACAGAAGCATCTTTGCAATTCCAATCATTCTGAAACGTCTAATTAGACAGATTGAAGACAGCGAGTATCGAGTCGAATAAAAAATTGCCTGCGGTGTGCGAGCAGCACGGTTCCGACAACAGGCGAGCATTTTCTGACGGGTCGAATCCTTTCCGAACGAAACAAAAGATTTATTCCGCGTAACCGCAAGTGTCAGAGATATTCGCACGGCGTAAAGTACTTAATGAACTGGGCATTGTACTTTCCATAGCGATGGGGCCGCGATAAGGAGTGCGCGGAATACCCGACGCGAAAACCACCGTGCAAAAACGTCCCCCGCAACTCTTTGTCGCACGGTTAACCCCCCCCCCCCACCCCGCGAGTCCCACAGAGCACGAATTAATCCAGGTTAACAGTCGGCGGGCAGGTTTTTGCATCATGCGCCCCCGGCGCAACCGCCGCCCGATACCCGCGGCGACGTCGATTATGACGAGCGAGAAGAAAGATCGGCAAGAAATTCGGCCATTTCGGCACCGGTAATGGCGAAAACGTCTTCATCTTTGTTTCATCCGGCGACGAATCCGCGGCCGATCATACGATTTCACGTCGAACGGTGTCGGCGCAGGGAGAATCGACAAATTCGCGTGCATTTGCGATGGATTTATACAGAAAGTTTTTGGCATGCATAATTCATCCGGCCGGTACCGTCGCCGGGTTTATCAATCGGCGCGCGCAAACCGATCTGTTATGACCGGTTCGATGAAGAACGGGTGAAATTATTTGCTGTTGCATTATACATACGCAACCGCGGACAAGCGTGAAAAACAAAGAATCCGTTTCAGAATAACGTCGAACCTGCCGCGCGACCAACGCGGAAAAAAAGCGGCAGTCGCTGCGCTAATCCACGCGTTTTCTTAACGTTGCGTGCTCGCCGGTTGCATCTTGATGCACCGATCGGTGCCGATCGCACTCTCTGCGAGCATCGAACGCGCTACAGAGGCGGGGACGTTTTCTCGAAATTTTCTTTGGCGAAATGAAAACGTGAGAAATTTAAACAAAAATCGAGGTGCAGGAGATTATCACAGTGTTTTATTTAATTCTCTGTAGCTTATTCGATAAATGACAAGGCATTAGAACACTTTTTAATATTTCTGAAAACGAAGACGATGATGGACACTGTCAGAAAATGTTCCGAACGCTTGGGGATGATTAAACCCGTACGTAAATGTGTGATATACACTTCCTGTGTATTGTGAAAAAAGTTTCATGCATTTATAGGGAAAATTGGTAGGAGAAATTTAAAACAATGGAGAGGTTAAATGAATTGGAGATTATCGCGATACGTAATTTTCAATTTCTTAGAGTCAAGGAAGAAACGCAGAAATTCTTAAGCGACACCTGTGTCTTGCGATTAATGCAGAAAATTTCTATTTCGCATAAAAATCCGCGGTCTAATGCCGATCTTTTATAATTGCACTTGCCTTTAACGTTGACGAGAACATTATCCCCGTTGAGCAGATAAATAATTACGAAGATAGACGCTGTAGTTGTCCGATCGAATAATTTTTGCTAGGGTCAACGGATTTTATAGCCCGCTTGGAAATTTTACAAGATGCAAAATCCCAGTGGAATCCCAGAAGAACGCTGCTGGCAGACGGAGAACGGTACACCTGTGATTTCCGCTCGCGAAACTACCCGTGATTTCCCATAATGAATTCGCTGACCTGAACGCACAGGGTAATAGATTATCACCGGAAAATTAGAGCCTCTCCGACGGCGATTCGCGGAAATGGAACAGTGGGAACACAATAAGAATTGATTGCGCTCCTCGCAACCTGTTGCAAGAATTTCGCATGAATTTCTCCGAGACGCAATAGCGTTCGATCCCGCTGGTCGTACAGAAATGTAAATTAATTTTCTTCATTAAGGGTTCGAAGAAGCGAAAAAGTTGATTAAGAGCCGCGTGTTTTATCATTGCCGCGCGTAATTCTGAATGCACGGTCGCCGGTGCTCTTTTAATTATTGCTCCCGGGGTTGCGTCTAAGCTACTGTCATCTTTCACCGTTTTTGTCGGCCGCGCGAGCACATTAAACACGTTGCATAAATCACCGCCTTTTTCACCGAAACATTTTACGCCCGTCGTTTATGCATATTCATGCGTTACTTGTTGTCGAGCATAATAAATACCGCGATCGAGGAGAAGGTGTATCGTGTCGATACTTATTTATCGTTTAAAATCAAGCGATTATTTGCGCGGCGAGTCCATTATAATTTTTAAAGACTCGGACGCGAAAAAGTGTCTGCTGTTTCCGTTCCGTCGAGTCGGTTCTAAATCATGGGGATAGTTATATGGTGCTTCCGTTGAATTTGGAGACGCCGTTCTCCATAATTTCACGAGCTGTACTCGCGCGCGAGCCGATACCGAACAATAAATTTAAATCAATTTGCAATATCGATTGAATGTGCCAAATCTGTTCGCGTTCTGTGAAACACAAACGGGATGAAATTCTTAGTTTCCCAGCTTTTGTTGTATTAAACGGACCGTCTAGATTTCATCTGATTTTGCGGAATCTGAGCGTTCAATTAAAAAGGAGAAAGCATTAAGGTGTTTGCTTAAGCTTGGTCAATAGCAGACGAATTGTGATAAAAAAAAACTCTTTGTTTAATCGTTTGTACGTGTGTGTGTGGGTAGACTCCATAATTCCAGTTTCTATCAATTTGTCTATTTCGCATGTCTATCGTTTCGTAAGTGTTGTACGTATTACAGTGAAAGCGTAGGTGAATGTGTACACCCATCAGGCAATATAATCGATGTTAATACAATTCAAAGAGTTTACTTAACATTTACGTAAGATTCCAGTAAAGTATCAACGAAATGTTGAGATCAGTGAAAGCACAGCATCGCGACCTGATTTATTTATTTATTGTCCGAGGATGTTCAATACGGACGATATAATAGTAATTAATGTCCACGCTGGTGGATAAGAAGCAATGGCTTTTGAAACAGGGCTACCGGAACGGGTTAGAGGCCCTTGTACACCGGTTGTTCAACTTTGTCCCGGTCGGCACACAAAAAGAAAGGAAGATACGTCGAACCGAGTCGATCAATCTTATCTTGGCGCCCGGCGAAACGAGTTTCGCGACCAAATTCGTACGCGAGCCGTGTCGACGCGTGCAGTCGATTGTCCCTCGAAGCGGATCGCTGTTCAAGGATAATTTAGGGTATTGAACGTGACTTCGGTCGGCGAACGCGTCCACCGAAGGGGGACTCTCCTCGAGCACCATTCTTCGATATTATCGTAAAATTCGCTGCAAATCGCAACTGACGTGACAGGCGTGTGCAAAACCCACGAACATTTTTAACATCACAATTTCAATATTTCAATATTTTTTCATTTTCAGAATCTCAATATTTTCAGACGGGACGCGTTTAAAGCGTAAAGTAAATACAGGAATTGTTTCTGTCAATTCTGCACTATCTATTATATGTCTATCTATATCTATCAAAGTCTATAATATCGTTAGTGTGCAATGTCGATGATAAAATAGCTGCCTTCTAAGCAGGAGTTTAGCAATTTGGCGAAAATCAATTTTTTCGGAGTTTCGCAATTTTCTGAGAAGATTCTACGGGGCCGGATGGAGGGCGAAACAAAGTGGCGATTTTCTATAGGCCCGTGCTGGATACATAAATTATGGGATCGCGACGGGACACGGTTCGGTTCCACTGTGGCCCGCGGCCGAGGAATTCACGCTACCGCGGCCTCTCCCGCGAGGAATTCGCGTTTCAGCTTGACCGGATAAAACAGCGCCGGCACACACTGACGCATCCTCGGCCGGGCTATATTTCATCGGAACGAAGCCCCGGCCGAAGAAGAAGCGCGCTTCTTCGTGCCGCGAGAGCCGCAGACCCGCAGCTTGCTGTTTAAACTGGCATAAATCCGCTTCTACTCGCGATAATCCGACTCTTATCTCCGATCTACGGCCGCCGAAGAAACGCGACCTTCATCCCGCCGGAGATTTTCCGATCTTCGACTTCGCGGAAGACGTAACTTTTGCTTTGATCCTCGAGATCTACCTTGTTGTGATTTGTTTTTCTTGTACGAACTTCTACGAACTGGCGATGTTCGACAGAAAATTTATTCCTCTTCCTCGTGGGTGCCGTTCTATGGCCTAAAGAACAAACTGTTTTACGTTCGCCCGAATTTGTTCACTCTTGTGCACTGAATTTGATCGAGTCGTCAAAGTTGATTGCATAAGACTCTTTGATAATGCCTGTAATTGTTGCATTTCTCACCGTCCTCTATTTAATCGATTTTACACGATTCTTTATGACTCACGTGCTAGCATTTCTTAATCCTAGCAAGCTTAAATTGGGACTATTTTTCTTGGGTGAGAAATTCTCAAAAAATTGCCGTCGATAGAAAATACAGATTCAAAAGAATGTTGCCCGAGACACTTCAATTCGCAACCAAATGAAATCGAATCAAGGATCAAGAATCAATCGCCGAGGAAGAAAATTGTTGAGATCAAATTTGATGCCGAAGTGCATCCGCAGCGCGTGCATCCTGCGAGCTCACAGCCAGAATTAGCATCGCGGCGATGGTATCTCGGGTACAAAGTACCCGGATACTTTCCACGGTCGATAAGAATCGAGAGCCCGGCAGAAGGAATCGAACAGATATCGTTTCGATACAAGATCGGGCGAGGATCGGGTGGGATATCGATCCTCTATCGTCTGGATCGCTGCGTGCGCCGTGAAATCGTCACCACCGGCGCGGATCGGTGTCTGTCTTTTCCCTACTGCGGCCCGCGAATGCCGTTAACCGATAGTTATACATCGCGTTTCGCATATATCTTCGGGGTCCCGCTCGTTCCCTTGCCGATCCGCAGACACTTCCACATAGAAGGAAACACGGGGCGACCGTGGATCGGGGCCCGCATGATCGGGGGCCCCCCTGCGGAGAAACTGCCGCGAGCTTGCGGCAATACTTCACGACAAATGTACTTTCCAGTTCCTTCTTCGCCTTTCCAATGAACTCCGCGCTCGCCACTACCATTTTCAAACAATGATCCATTCGGGAATACTTCAACATGGCGCGCGGGCAGGCTGCGAGAGGCAGACTATGCCGCGCGGCTTTTAAGGAGCTGGAAATCGACAGGGAAATGGACGGGGCTCCGGCGACAAATTCCGCGTCGGATCGCTCTTGTAATCGGATTATACCACCTTCGGACTTTATGTAATAATCGCCTGATCTTGCCGTAATTGGTTGTTGCACGATGACATGGCGGCACGCAGTGTGCTGCGATGACTGGGCTCGAGTTTGTTTTCGAACTTCGCGCGAATTGTTCCAGGTTGTTGCACTTTCAACCCGCATTTCTTTCGTTGCTCACCTTCCTTATTAGAATGTTTTATCAAGTGTAACGTATCTCTTTCATGACATATTGAAACAATTTAGTAGAAGTCATGAAATCGTCTAAAATGATGTTTGCTTTTTATTAATTTTCGTATGATACTTTTATGTACATGTTTGTGACATTTTTCTGATTAAAATGAGCCCAAACACAATACGGTTTGGATCAGTTTTACTTGTTTAATCCACGATACAGTCGAACCTCGATTATCGGAACTCTCGCGACATTTGAATTCTTCATTATTCGCATATGTCTTTCATACAACACGATTTTCATTGTACTGTTTAGTACAAATTTAATCTAGCTAGGTATAATCCTAACATAACACTCATGCTCCACAGAGCAGTACGGATAATCGAGGTTCTGCTGTATCGTGGATTAAACTGGCAAATATGATCCAAACGGTATCGTGTTTGGTATCGTTTCAATCGGAAAAGTGTAACGAACATGTTAGCGCAAGCTTAATAAAAAGATCGTTACTTTATCAAATTCCTCAAAATACTCTGCATTCAACGTATACGTACAAGAATAAAAATAATTACTAAGGAGTCTTTTGGCCTGTGAGATGAGTTGTTCTTTTATATTGTTTTTCCTAAATCGTATTTGCCTAAAGATCCACAATCCATCACGGATCGACCGATGATCGTGAATTTCGCGGTTCGCAATAGCAGCTCGTCAAAGCAATACCGAATTCGAGCCGCGAAGAACGGCATACCAATTGAAGGTTTCGCGCCGAGAATAATTCAGAAGCTTCGATAGAGCCATTGACGCCGAATCGACAATCATTCGGGGGAATCCTGGGATAAAGGGGACCGTTATGTCACTGTCTGTCATCGCCTGTCACCGTCTGTCAACGAAAAGAAGCGTCGAAAGAGTACAAATGGACGGTGCGGCGCGTTTTTGAGCACACGCTCCAAGAAAATCGTGACGAGGCGTACGGAACGAGGTTTGTTAGCGTGCACCGGGTGTCACGAGATTACTACGTTTTCTATCGCGATGTTTCCGGCGGGATCAGCCCGTGGTGTCGCGGGTCTCGACAATGGGAAACGCGAACGAGCGCGCGCGCGCTCACGAGAGCAAATTAAGCGAGATTTACAGCGAGTGCACGATCTCGTCCTATTAACTCTGGCCGTGCTTATACGTTCGATGAAATACGGCGACACCTAACCGTCGGCGCCCTGAGCGGGAATCGGTGCCCCGCTGTTTTTGACCGATCGCAAATTGACAATAAAGTCAGCCCTGATGTAATCCGGCTCGGTGACGCGCGATTCCTTCGCCGGAGCACGGTTTTCTCGTGCTTCTCGTTTGACGTTTGCATTTTATTGGAGTTCGGGTGGTCCACCGTTGTTCCAGCAATTTTCTAGTTACAGGAAAAATTCATTGAAAAGGACCAGAATCATTCTATTTCCCTGTTGCAAGCAATATTTTTAAGAGGCAGCGTTTTGATCGTGTTGTCTTTGGAGGCGGACTTTCTAATAGGAATTAGTTGCGACTTAAAGGGATTAAGGGACTTTTAAGGGATTTCCGAGGAACGCGCAGCATCGTGCGGATAAGGAAAAAAGCGTCGTGACGTACGGGCTATCGTATGCAAATGCCGGGCTTGATAAGACGATTGATAGAACGGTGTCGAGGGTTATCGAAACGTCGCGTCGCGCCGGCCTATAAAAACATCGACTGCCGCACTATGCGAAACCAGTTGATCTGTTCTGCCGACTGTAGGTGGACAGAGAAGACAACATGCGGACGAAATTTTTCGCTTTGTTCTTGCTGCTCGCCATTGTTGCGCCCGCTCCTCTTGCCAACGCCGCAGGTGAGCTCTCTTTCGAACATTGTTGGATGATTGCTGAAGGATTGTCGGAGCGATTGGTTTCTATGTGATCATTTTTCCGTGCAGTGAGTAAATGCAACGAAGGGACATATATTTACAACGGATGCAACTGGTGCCCCTGTGGGGAACTAGGCGCATCATGTGCACTGATGATACCATGCGAGCCAAGCGGATCAGGTTTGCCTTCTTCGTATGACTTGGAGCACTTTGGCAACTTGGGAGTGTAACCCTGAGAGTCGCCAAACGCGTGTTATTTTCTGTGGATCGCAAAAGTCCGAGAAAAACAGTTCTAATGTTAAGAATTTTGTACATTCAATTGTTACGAAACTGGCTTTGTATCAAGAATTAATACGCGAAAAACGACAGGAAATTAAACTAATCTCCGAACGAATTATTAAAAGAAAGAGACAATTGTACGAGAACGAGAGCGTGGAAGGTTATCGTTATCAATAACCCGTGCAATGTCTGTTCTTGTCGCTTCAATTGTTATTGATAACATTTGTACACACACGTTTATGAGAATGTTTCAATTGCGATATTGGCAAAGCATTAAATTGGCAGCGTCTGTTCATTTAATATACAGGATTGCAATAGGATTTATATAAATCCTCCCTTGAGATTTTAACGGACTTGAGACGAAGATCTCAGACTAAGAATACTCGAGTAGGACCGACCCATCAGTCTGAAAGCCTCCAGACCAGAAGTGGATACGGATTTCCCTAAAGGCCGCTGCTCTAGCGTTCGAACCGAGGGCCGCGAAGCCACGCCTACCTACTACACTATACCTAAAGAGAACACTTAGTACACTATACCGTGAGAGATATAAGGTCTTTTCTTCTGGAGTCTTACTCATTCAAATTTTAGATCCGATGATAGAATCAGAACCCGAGAATCTTTGGAATAAAGGCTACAAACGACTTCTCAAAAACCCTGAGACCTGGATGTAAGTACCTCTGGACTCAAAAACGAACAAAACTGTCAAACCTAAAGGCTCCTAAGTCCAAACTGCAAGTCTGACAGGCTCAACAAGTTTCAATTTTACTAATCATTCGACTACTGACTGCATAGCATTGCAAGAGCACTATTCTGGTACCCAATATGCAGATCCTTTGCATTTGCGAGAGAAATGAGTAGAAGACTTTCGAAACAGTAGAAAGCTAAAACGAATTACAGACGGGAATTTCCACGTGTCATCTTGAAATCGAGACAGTTTTTGTCGTGTCTAAAAATTCGTAGACTAACTTTTTGTACGCAGCTCGTGAAGCATGGTAATATTAGCATGGTAATAGTTTCACTCGAGACGCAAGAAAGTCAGAAGTGTCCTCTCGACTATTCCGTACGTAGCCGAAGCTGTCGCGATTTTCCGGGAAAAGGGCGAGACCAGGAATGTGATTAGGTGTACTTACAGGGACGTTTCCTTTATCCTTTGCAGCGCGAGCAGGGCAGCGGAGGACGACACGAAGACAGGATCAAGCGGTTCCATCACGCAGACCGACATGTCCCTGTCCCTGTCCCTGTCTCTCTGTCTCTCCCGGTCCTTTTCTCGATCCCGGGGCTCTCTCTCCCTGATCCCGGGCTCCCTCTCCTGCTGGCGTTCCCTGCGCTCGTTCTCCGTGCTCCTCTCTCGCACCCTCTCCCGCTCTCGTTCCCGTTCCCGGTGTCTCTCCCGATCTCGCTCGTGATCTCTCTCCCACGCTGTTTCTCCGAGCGCCGGCAAAGGCGGCGACACTGGAACAAAAATCCACCCGGAGGGGGGAATATTAATTAACCGACCGGCGCGCCGGGCATATTATTAATCTATGCAACCCGCGTTCTATCTCACGTTCGGTTTGCGCAATTCCGTCGTTCGAGCGAGCGGGTTTCGCTCGGAGATCGCGTTCATTCGCGACGCCGCGCCGCGCCGACGTGAATTTAAGAAGTGGAAGAAACTCGGTGCGGATCGACGGTTAATTACCGTGTTGCTCGGTGCGCCACGGACGGATTACGGCCGGTAAACGTATGCTCGATGAAGCTACCATTTCCGATGAAGCTGTAGCCCGACGAGCTGGATCAGCTAATCGAACGGAATACGCGAGAAACGCGGGGAGCAATAATGTACGGTTCCTCGCCGAGGCGGACAACAGTCGAACGTGTTCCGCCGGGCTAACCTGCCACAATGTCCGTGAAATATTGTCGTAAATGTACCGTTACCGAACGACTTGTTTACAAGCCAATGGGTACAAGCGACGGTACCTTCACGGTTTCAGGAAATTGACCCGGGGGGTCAATCGTTTCGCCGCGGGTCACACGCCGCGGAAAACTTCGCGGATACACGTTGCCTAAGCGCCGACCGCCGATCACGTTTTACTTCAGCCCGGTGAATCTTCGATAATGCTCGGCGAGCCGTGTTCCGAACGAAGTAACATCGTTTAACCGTTACACGAAAACTCGGATAATTAACGGGAAAACGCAGATACTGAAATGATCGAGCACTGCGTCGACGTTACGGCCGGATCTGTCCGAATGAATAAATCTTCGATAATATACTCGCTTTGCAAGCTTACTTTACTTCCCAGTAAAATAAGAATATCATCGAAAAATACTGACGTATTGCACGTGTATTAATCGTTCGTGTACAAATTTGGAAACCGACCGTTCAAACATTTAATCAAGCGTATTTTACTACTGAACAATAATTTGATCATTTGCTCAATCACTCGTTCAAACGTATTGCCTAACACTTATTCTTATCATTCTCACACCAGACGTACCCAAACTTTGTTTTCATAGATGTTCCACGAATTTGCCCGAACGCAAAATGGCCGAAAAGGGCGTTTTCGGTGAGGATCATTTTCGAGCATCGGCACGTTTGATTTGATTATCGAAGTGGTCGCCTCAATCTCGACGTGATCGATGTAAGATCGTAATTTCCAAGCTTGCCTCGTTACGTGGTAATGGCTCGTTTGCCGGCATATGTCCGTAATTAGTCTCTCGCAATTTCGACGTACCTGAGATCGTTATTAGCAATTTGTTCTGGTCGCGATGAAAAAATTTGAACGTTAAAATTTCAAATTAAAATTCTCGAATTAAGACGCGATCACGTTTGCGTCGATCTTGGGAAGCAGTTTCTCAAATTGTCACGTTCCACCGAGATTGAATTAAATTTGCGTCCGTTTTCACGAAATGCTTGACGCTAATTTCAATCTTTTAAGAATGATTACCCGGTTATTAGGATCAGATTCGTTTTTAAAACGAGCCGCGCGTATGATTTAGCTATATCTTTCGAGCATTTCATTCCCTATTCATCACGCAGTCTCCCCGGGCACTTTTCTTCTATTTAAACTGCAAGGTAATTAGTTTCGCCAGAAACTTCCCGATGAAAATAGCGAACGCTCCGGCGCGGCCAACACTTCCTACATGTAATCGTATGCATAATACCAATCTTTCACCTTGTGCGGTGCAGCTCGGCAAAGGTTTCCTAGACCGATCCTCATTACTAGAAAATAAGCAAGCCGGGTACGTAGCTGGTTGGCTGAGAATTAATGTCGCGCCAGGAATACTTCTCTCGCGCTGACGCCTTGTTTAGAGTCTCCCTGTAACTAATTCACGACCAGCTTCTATTCCCCGAAATTCTGTTTCCGCGGAGACGAACGTATTCACGTTAACGGAGGACCGACTGACGGTTTTAGGTGGAGTCTTGCAAGGGGCACAACCGGTTTCACGCGACGCTTATCTACTGACTGATTAAAAACGAGAGGATCAAGTCTGACCGTTGACAGCCCGAATATTTACCGGCGAGATTTTATCCTAATTAAATCGCTCCGTTTCTGTTTTTACTGTTAGGAGTCCACGATTCTCCTCTTGTTGTCTCACTTTCGAGACCGAGCTAGCAAGTCAGATCTGGAATGCAAATTTTCGTTCGTGTTTTTAGAACGTGGGAGAACAAGAATATAATCGCTATACGGTGGAGCAAATATATTTTCCCCTAACTTGAGTTTCTATGCTGCAAACATGACGATTCGAACAGACAAGATTTCCCTCTTGAAACCTTATCTCCCGTAGAGCTCCATCTTCACCTTTTTCAAATCTAATTATTTTCTTTTGACAGTGTACTATATTTTGACGAATTTCTTTCTCAGCCACGCGATTCTAGATCTGAAAATTAATATTTAACACGTTAACTACCATGTCAGTCACGTATGAGTGACAGCGATTTTGTGACTAGGTTTGGACATTCATTTTTATTGTGACATATCCAGATAAACCGAATTTTATTAAGATATTTAGAATTTAAAAGGGTTAAAACAGCATCCCCTATACTACATTTAACATTTCTAGTTTCGGTTTCATTAATTAAATTACTCTAATTTGGGAATGATATCTCTGGTATCTCTGCGAATGATATTTGGCACTTAACAAGCTTCTCAATAATTACGCTGTACCAAACGGAAGCTTAGAAACCTTCTCTTGCACACTAATCCCGTAACGATCCCACAACGATTACGTTATTCAGGGTGAGTTGTTGGTCTATGATTAAAGTTTCTGTTGAAGGATCTATTAAAAAATCCCAGCCGTGTGCTGAGAATACCAGCGCATAGCGTGCGCATCGTTGCATCGAGGCTGCGCTCGCGCCAAATATAGCCGGACTTTCTCAAAAGTCGCGGCGCCGAACAACACCGCGAAGAATCGGATCGTCCTCCCACTTTCACGAGGTTTACGACGTTATAGATCACCTCTCGTTCTCTTATTCCCTCGTGACACGAAGAATCAGTGGACACGTGCAAACTAACGGGATTAAGAGGTAATCGATTTCGGCGCGAGGGGTACACGCCGGATGTTCGTCGCGTTTCAACGAGCAAACACGTTCGGCGCATTGCGTAACGCGGCCTCGCGCACGCACTCGCGCACGCATGCACGCACGCGAGAGTCCCCCGGTTCCTCGTGAATCAACGAGGCCGAGATTTATGCAAACGGCTGTTGCGGCCGGTCGGCAGGGCGCACGCCGCAGCCGTGCTGAAACTCGCTCGCCCGGAAGATGCATGGCTAGAAAACGGACGTTACCGCGCCCCGCGTGTTTCGCGGCTTTGATGAATCGCGTCGGAGATTGATTTTTAATTGAATCCGAGCCTCGTACATCAACCCCGCCATCCCCCGACTCAACACGATCGAATTTACCTCGAAATTGAGACAAAACCACGCAATTCTTGAGTTGTCACCATGACAATGTCCTTCCTAATCTCATTCGTTTATCTTCGTTTCTTCGAATCTACATCTTCATAATTGTTGGGCCATTCTTTTTTAATTATATGCCGCTATGTCATACCAATGCGTGTTATTATTAATTTTGACCGGATACTGACAGCCTTCCAGGATTAAACGATACACATGAAGGAAACATACACTTGAATCGGTTCTATGAGGATCTCTTGCTGTTCATAAATTTGATTAAGACAGCCCAAAATATTTTTAACCCTTTGCACTCGGCGCTATTTTCATTCGAAAACTAAATTTTTCTTCCGTCTTGGAATATTTTCATTTTATTCATAGGAAACTGATCCGATTTCCACATATAATATTTAAATGTTTAGTGATCTATTTAATACAAATTTTGTAATGTAACAAATATTTTGTAATATTTTTTGTAATTTCCTTGAAATAATGCCACAACAATTTCTAGTGGTGCTTCAGAGTCACCACTCGAGTGCTAAGGGTTAATAGCACTGTCATTCGACGAATAGCAATGCGAATGGACGTTGTATAATAATTAGAAACACAGAATTTCTCTCATTGATCAAGAAATCTCCCGAGATAAAGTAGAAGCACTAATAATTTTGATTAATGTGTAGGTCTCCCCGTGTTGTACGAATTTTGATATTTACCAAATTCAGTCAAGAATAATCTGCCATCCGTGACACAGTGTTGCACCGAAATGTTCGTGTGAAATGTTCGTGGCCCAAAGAGGCTGGAAGATGACGGACGACAAGAAAAATGGTCGAAAAAGTGTCGCGGCACGACCATAATCGAGCCTCGTCCGGTAGTTTGTAATCCTTGTACTCGATTTTCACGCCGTTTTTTGGAACCGTTTAAGGGAAAGTCGGCTGATCTAATATTATACAATTAACAGCCTGGATCCCTGTAATCAGCGTATCGCTCGAGGCGCGATCCGCACGAGAGGCACACGGCCGCGCGGCGCAGGCACTGCGAGAACGGGTAATAACGATAATCATAACGCGTCCCGTTTCGAGGACGCGTTTTCTCCTGTGATCTCATGAAAATTTCAATATAAAAATCGTTGTCGCGCAGATACGTATCACCGGGGGCCCGTGTGTCCGTTGTTATCTGCCCGGGAATCTCGTCGGTGGGACCCCGCCGGCCGATCCAATCGTATCGAGGAATCATTATGAATACACAGTCCAGGGCCGGCCGGGAACGCTTCTAACCGGCCCGCGGTATTATTAACTGTAATTTCCTTGCGTCGGCCGGGGCGGCTTCGCTTAATTAGCCTCCGCTTCGGACACTTTTTCCCGGAGACCCGCCGCCTCCGAAGTCTTTCTGTCTCTCGTTCTGGACGTCTCGTTAGGGCCATTAACTGGAACCCGTGGTTCTAGTTGAGGCCTATGATCTTCGGTATCTAATGGACCACGAAGTCCTCAGAATCTCAGAACGCCCTGACAGCGCTCGTCCAACTCTTTGACCCCTGACGGCTCTTCTTCGTCCCGTTCGTCCCCCGTTCCCCGTTCCACCTTCTTTTCCCAACCATCGTTCTTTCAATCGGACCGTCCCCTCTTACAACCGGGCTCGTGAAAGCGTGACGTTACCGGGATGCGTGCTGCATAATCTAATTATCTTTTCAATCCTGCCTCTGGCTCGATTGTTCCCATCGTGGGTCCCCTCTGCTCGACAGCTTGTTCTGCTTTTTGGGATCTTTTGCCAAAGATAAAAAACGAAAGGAAACTCATTCTTCTGAAGCCTTTTTCCTCTCACAGTGCTTCACGTGCTCAACGATCGTTCGGCTTAATATTTCAATATTTTTACAGGATGGTCGTTTAATGATCTTTGTTGCCGTTCGATTTAATACTCTCTTGCATCGATCAATACATTTTCTACGATTTAACGCGAGCCAATGTTCTTAGCATTCGAGTGGCGACTAAAAATTGCTATATTCAAACGATTTTTTACTTTAAATTTGTTTGTATTTAATATTTCATTATTTCGTTTTCGAGTCGAAATGGTGCCGAGTGCAAAGGGTTAATGTTTACACCGAGGAAACTTTCATCGAAAAGACAAGATCCTTGTAGGAGAGGTTGATAAAAAGCATGAAATAACGTCGTGAATTCAATACATCTTCCGACGCTCGATTCTTTTCTTTGGAAGTTCACCCCGGCTTCGAAAGGATTAATAAGGTTCAACGATTGCGAAGCCGGGCAAAATGATTCGCTGTTACACCGTTCAGATCGTATCCTCCGCGGCCACAATTGCTGCACGATTCTCGAAGCAGGGGGGTCTTCCTTTTTCTCGTTTCGACGGATTCATCCGGTGCAGAACGTTTCGACCGTGCTCCTCTTCCATCGTCGCCTACGCTGAACCATTACCAGTAATAACGCGATCTCGGCCGTGTTTCGCCTTCTCCTCTTCGTTTCAACTTCGCTTCTCTCGGCCTACCTTTTCCCATCATTCGTTTTCTCCTTCGCATCCTCTCTCCCCCCCCCCTGGCCAACTCCTTTCTCCTGTGTACACGTACAGACACTTCCGCGACCTCGCGCCGAGGTGCACAGAGTAATTGATAATGTTAAATGCCGAGGTTAATCTGCCGATTTATGGACCAAGTTCTGGCACCGACGCTGAGACACACGATCCGTGTTATCTTGGTCCTCTTTCTAATCTCTTTTCGCGAAGTCAGATCTTCTCTTTTAACGGAACCGATCGGTCGAACCGCTGGAAAACGGAATTTATTGTAAAATCGAAAAGGAAACAAGTTATAGACTGATTCTTTCTGACTGATTTTAAGAATTAAGATAAATACAAAACGATATTTGACGTCAACTTTTAGCAAATATTCGTATCTGGTTAGGAATAAACGCGAATGGAAACAAGGGAAAATTATATAGTTAGTGTATATCCTAAATCGGATCTTTAAATATAATATTAGAGGAGATCTTTACACAACATAAAAATTGTCTGTACCATCTGCAAGCAACAAGAGCCAAATAAAATTCTATCTGTTAACAATTTTAACAAAATAGGAATGTTATTATTTAATTATTTCTCAATATAAAAATTTCCTTGGAAAATCCTTATTGAGCATAAAGGTTCTCAGTCTCCTAATCAGGAGACATAGGAGCATTTCTGAAGAAATTGACCGAGTGAAATACAAAATAGTGGAAGACTAGAAAAATCTGAAAATATTGTGCATCAAAATTATTAAGGGATGAAGTGAATTTTGATTTAACTGCTGCTTCCCACAGTCGACGCGGAACATTTCTAATTTGCATAAAGATCCGCAGTCTAATAATTTAGAAATCATTAATGGAGGAGTTGCGTGAACCAATTGGTGGGTCTCGCGAATCCGAGATCTTGCATCAAAATCGTGCGCGATCAAAATGGTTCGAGCATCGCAGCGTTCAGCACGTACAGACACTTCCGCGGGGTCGCGGCGCGCGGTCAGGGGGTAATTGATAATGTTAAACGCCGGGGTTAATCCGCCGATTTATGGGCAGAGTTTGTGCCGTGGATTTTTCGAATCGGCCAAATTGAGGGATAATAGTCGGACATTAGTGCTTCGCTGGCAGCGATCGAACGGCGAACTCGAGATAAGTAGACGTCGCGTCGTGGAAGTTACGCGGCAAGTTCGTGTGCGCACGGTGGCCTAAGAAAACCTATTTGATTAATTTTCCGGAGGAGGATAGACCCGCCACCGGGGTTCGAGGACAAACGCCGCTGTCGGATTTGATGTATAAGGCTTCCCCCGATTCGAATTTAAGTGGTTTCGTTCGGTCCGCTAATGTGCCCGTCTTAAAGAGCTTTTAAGTATTCCCCCGATCGCGCGAGAATCGAAACGACAAGGCACTGGGAATGATTTAACTGCCCCGTAATTTGCCAATTTTGTCGTCAATCTCGCCGAAAGCATCATTCCTTCTGGTAGACAGTTTCGCGTGGAAAATTCTGGCTGACTTACAGATTCATTTTTTCCCGAAAGCCTATGGTTTGCAAATTTTCTATAGCAATCGGTTTCGAAATTAAACTTGAATTTACTGTCCCCCGATTATTAGCTATTCGCGAACTTTGTTGATTCGTGAACAGAGTTGCCATTGCTGTTGAATATTTTTTTTTAAGAAGCATCCAGTCGTGATTCAGAAACGTCCAACATTTTGTTAAAGTAATGCGTTATTGCTACAACAAGCTGCAGGACGTTTCATACATTGTTCGGAGAATTACCAACGACTCAACGAAAACCAAGAACGTAAATTTCTGTGTTATAATTAAACTGCGGATCTTTATGCAAAATAAAATTTTTTAACCTGAATTGCAACGAACTGAAGTGAAATAGAAATAGATCTTCTTTCTTATTATATTTAGCAGATTGAAAATAACATAATACCATGTTTAAATTTTTGTTTGCTACTTAAAATTGCATCTACTCATGTTTGTCGTAAATGCATAAAATCAGCAGTCTATTTATAATGAGTGCATCGAGCATGAGCATTTAAGAAGTGCTCAGAGAGTAAGTTTGATCGGTGCATAAGAGTAGTGATAAAAATTCGATTCCTCTGTCCAGCATCTTACCGATACCCGGACGAAATAAATGCTTCGTTAAACAGTACTTAATTTTCTAAGAGCACAATGAAAGTCCTCCCGCAATTATTTATGCGGGTCCGGGGGAAGACAGCGGTACAATGGCGAACTAATTGACGATTATTACAGGGCGGTCTGTCGATTAATCAATATTAATTACGGGCAGAAAAATGTGTCGCAGTGAAAGACAACTTGGCTCTCTACGGTCGCGGTCCGATGATGAATCGGCGCGCATCGTTGGCCGGCTGTCGCTTGGGATCATCGATTATCATACATTGTAGGACGTAAGCTCGGCGCTCGGAGAAACACGCGCAAGCATGGGTCTTGAATATGGTTGCGGGTAGACGGCCAGGTGGGTGGACATGCCACCCGCATCGTGGAACTCGTTAGACGCGCGGGATTTCAATTAAAATCTCCGCGTTTGCCCGTTAAAACGCGGATTAGCCGATGCGGCTCGTCTTGTACCAATTAATTGTAGATTAGGATTTTTTCGGCGGCGTCGCGGGATTTATCGCGGTGCGCGCGTGCGCTAGCTGCCAGTCATGTCAGACGCGATTACTATGTGCGCGAATTATTTAAAACGACCGGCCGGCCCCGCTTGAAATTAAATTCCATCCGTCGCGGCGTTGGACAGCCTCATCCCGGTAATAGCGCAATTAGATTTGATCGTTGCCGTTCGAATGCTATAGCTGGCGTTCGGCTCTCGTCTAGGAGCGCGGCAGATACCCTCGGCGTAATTAAACGTTCGGTAGAATTGATAGCGTCGCAAACGTCGTTGTAATTTGTTCGAAGTCGTGAAACCGGGGACGTAAAACTCCCGGACCCTCCGCGGTGTGTGTTGTAAAAGAGAAGGAGATAATAAAATTCACCCGTCGATATTTCTCAAATGCTTTTCGTTTACTCTGTTAGTTGACTTTACTCGGATAAATAGAAATGAAATCGCGGAGATCAAAAGAATACATGGTCGATATTATTAACGTGATCGAATTATTTATTGCAGCTCATCGGAAGGAAAGTTTCGCGATCGACTCTCCTCCGACGCGTTCTGCATACGTAAAATCGTGTTTCGCAAAGTTAAGGCTCGTACGGAATCGAAGGTGGCGCGTAAACGCGTAACGCTGCCTCCGGAAAAAAATTATGCGAGCTCAAAACAGCCGATTATCTTCCCGCCGACCGATACAGCAACGTGTCTTTATTATAATTAATCGCCGGCCGGCGCATGCTAATTGACAAGGGCGTGATTATACCAGCACGGTGAAAGTAACGCGGAAACGAACCTGTGCATGCCAATTCGTGCGCATTTACGTCAGAATCTCAGCGAGCCACGTGGCTTAAATATTCATACGGCAATAAACCCGATCACCTTTTCGGATCTATTAAATCGCCCAACACGATATGACATCGATTCAAACCTTGATCGTAACATCAAAATCATGTCCATGTGGTAACAAACGTTACATACACTGTAACAAAGCATTCGCAACATGCTCGGAATGGTAATTCCTAAACAAAACACTGGCTATGCATGAAGGCAAGGAATTGAACAAGGAATTGGCCCCATAAATCTCAACCTCTCATTCTTTTGTATCGTTAACCCATCGCCTCAAAATGACGCCTCAGACGTGTCATTTCATCCACAAAACTTGATTATTTTTAACTTTCGAATACGTAATAACAATCTAATCGTTGCTCGTTGATTTTGAAGTATGTAGTACTAATTATTTCTGACTACGGATTTGATGCATAAAATGAATAAGGTGATATATTATTTTCGTATAATAAATTGATCAGTGAGAGAAATAAATTTCCATTTGGATCCCGTATCTCGTGATTGATACAAAACATTACGTTTTGGCGCGTCAGCCGAAATGATACGGTATGTTTTAATCTGAAGCATGGGAATTAAATTGTAAGGGAGGGGGTTAATCGAAAACCTTTGTTTTGCCGAGTTTCGTGGTCGCTGAGTCGGCAACCAACGTGTCAATTAAAGTAAAAGCGAATTGGCGCTTCGAAGTGAGTAAACCAGGGTGTCTGCTGTAGCTTCGGCGAGAAAAGTGTGAACATCGAGCGAGAAGGAGCCATTACGATCGCCGGGCGATTTGCAGCGGCGCATAAAGAACGTCGATCGTTGAGTTTCACTACCATGTTGCGTCGGGTTTACTAAGATATCGACCGTAACGCGAGCAGAGAGCCATAAACTGTAGCAATTCACGGGTATCCGATTACGGAACCACGATATATGGGCCTCGAAAATCTCACTCCCGGTCCCACCGGGGCCCGGTAATCACAGGGAGGATCCAGAAATCGGTGGTCCGAATAAGACGTTATACCGAAACGTTCCGAGCGGGGCCCGATCGCAGCCGCATAATTCATTCGCGGGCCCCACGAAGACGTTGGGAGACAGAAGGCCGGAGCTGTAAAGATCGGTAACGTCACGGGGCCCGGGGTTCGATCGGTGTTACCCGAAACTCCGCGGACCACTGTAATTATAGTGGACCTCCTATCTCGTTTCTCGACGTTCGGGTATCACCGCGTCCGGCTTTCTCGATCCTCGGGTCGGCCGCGTGCGCGCGTCCGCTTTTCGCGATCGTCGCCGCGCGAGTGAAACAATTCGAAACGCGCCAATCGCAAGCGAAACGCCCGCAATGCCCTCGCGATCTCTCTTTTCCGTAGCGGCCGCCATTTACCGGGCCTTTACGATCTGACGAGAGGTAATACTTTGGCCCAAAATGACCCCGAATACCAAGACCCCGTTTACGCGCCCCCATCCGCCACCGGGGCCCCTTGTTCCGCCCCTGGACCCCTTGTCCTCACGATTAGCGCACCTGACGTCTTCCTAACGAAGAAATAACGCCTGTGCACGGAAGCAAGTAACGTTCCAGTTCCGAAATCTTTACGTGTATCGAGATATTACTGTATTGAATAATCGTTCAACCAGATTCATTGATCACTTGTAACACGGGTGAGTAAACACTTAGATGGAGATTATCTTGGAGAGTAGAATGCATTTTAATCGTCTGTAAATAATCAGTAAAGTCACGGAGGAGGGTTACGAATTAACACGTTGGCTGCCACGTCACCCATATGTGGGTGACGGAATTATTTGTCCAGGTTTGAAAATTAATTTTTACGTTAGTATATTCATTGTACCAAGTTTGATTAGGATCTGTAAAATGCAAGACAGTTGGAGGACTGCTCAATATCACACATTCAATTTTTTTCAATTTTGATTTCATTAAATAACTTACCTTGATTTTATGGAATTTTTGAGGTTTCTAGTTTCGCAGGCAAGGTGTTAATTTATACACCTGTACCATTCTTCAACACTAAACCTACGCGAGCCTTGGAAGTAACTGGTGTGTACGTTGCCTTACGACAAGATTGGATTTATTTGGACTTTTCGCGGTTCTTTATCATTTCAATGATTGCAAAATAACAAATCTGGAACAGGTCGCGTTGATCGGTGCTGGTGGGTTTAGTGTTAAAACTTGCTTTCTCTCCATTAAACATGATGAAGCAACGCCCCATGCCCAATTTCCACGAGGGCAGGGTCCCGACAGAAAAAGTGACTCGGTAGATTAATCGATCTTCCAATCAGTGATCTCATTAGGGAACGCGCGAGCATGAGGAGCGACGGCGCAGAAATATCATCGGACACGAACCGCATCAGGGCGATCGCAAACTCGAACTCGAACTCGAACTCGAACTCGGAACGCAAAGAATACCGAAGACAGGCTCTCTCTCGACAGTGCTCTCGGGTGATCTTTATTGCATTATCGGCGGACCCGTCCGTTCTTCGATCGTTAGGTGAAAATGATCGTTAGCGGCGGAGCATTCGCGATGAATCTCCCTCGTCATCTGGAAGAGACGTTCGTCGCGGAGCTGTCCGGGGGCCCCGGCAAAGGTGTATAAATTGTTGGGGCCCAGGCGGGACGCGAAGGTGCCGATACTCGATAAATCTATCCGGTCGTGATAGACGAGCCGAGAGCCGCAGGTTGGCCTGGCCGCGCCGTGTGCAGCCGTTGCACCGGCGATACACCTATCGAGTCGCTCGATGCGCATGCACGACGCGTCTCTCTCTCCCGATGCACCTTCACCTGTGATCTCGCGCGGATGAGCCCGGCGAACGACAGCGCCGAGTGCTTCCCTCTGTCTTCCTTTTTCTCCACCTCTCGTGCCTGCCGATCCTTCTGATCCTGATCCTTCTAATCCTGATTACAGCAGACCGAGGATCTTTGCGAAATTACGAACCCACCGGACCGAAGATATTCATCCAAAATTACGACGGTACCACACCATGGATTTTTGTGCAAAATGACACAGACCTTCTTAAACTAAAAAGAAGAAGAGGAAGAGGTAAAAAAGTTCAACGTAGCTTAAATAAATTTCTGTGGAAGAAATATTTCCTTTGATGACAAGTTGCAACATCGGTTTGTAAAAATCAAATGTACCTGTGCATTTTAATCCCCGGTTCGTCCCTCGAGACACAGCTCAGTCGGCAACGCAGCCGTTTTCCTTTGAAGTCGAACCTCGAGAAACCTCGGCACAATAGCGGTGGCCCGTTTGTCCGCACCAGGAAGTAAATGCGTTACCGTGGTCGGTTCGATAGATTGATAACGCTCGTTAAACGTTAATACGGGTCGGCCGTCGCGGGACAATTCGATCGAGGTTTCTTCCGACGCGCATTAACGCCGTTCCCGTCGTTCCGACACAATAGAGCCTCTCCGGTGACACGCGACAACCGGTCGATCGTAGGCCAGCGCCGGTTTAGATCGGCGCGGCGCGGGAAAAGGTCAGAGGTACGAGCGACGTTGAGCGTCGCTGTCGAGCATTGTCGCAGGTGTTTAACCTTCGCGGGAACGGGCTCAGGTGTGTTGTTTCACCTGCGGCTCCGGCTCGCCTCGCCTCCGAGGCGAGCACGCGCTCGTACGTACGCGATCTTCGCCAGCCGGTCGATAAATTCCCGATTTTTCCGTTGCTCGCACCTCCCGCGCTTCCACCTGTAACCCGTGCGCGCATCCAACACCACCACCACCATCATCATCATCCCGCGGGATCAGCTCTTTTCCCGTGATTTTTCTCTCTTTTCCTTTTTTTTTTATCCTCTTCGCATGGCGAGGATTTTTCCATGCCAGAGGTAGGGCCGGCCAGCGGGAAAAGGACGCCGATTACAAGGATAATAAATTAACGCACACGACCTTATCGAGCCGTATAATTCATCACGGGCTTACGTGCCAGCTCGTAGGCCGTGCATACGTGTGCAGAGCCCGACCGGTGCCCGCCTGTGTGCGATCCCCGGTTTTGCACATTAACCTCGTAAAAGTCTAACTACGCTCGACCTCCACACCTGTACCGCGATCTGGCCACAACGCGATGTGAAAGTTCGGAGCACGGAAGAGACGGGAGACCCCGACGAATACGTTCCTAGCCACGCTCGTTAACCGAGGCTTCGTTAGCGACGAACCCCCCCGCCCCCCCACCGACCTGGATCTACGGATTCTCCTCGGATTAGGAGCTACGAATTCGCCCGGAGAACCGGAGATCTCGGATTTCGGTGAACTACTCGAATGAAGTCGGGGACCTCGGAATGGTTTTCGGCAGAGTCTGGGGTTAATGACGCTCAAAACCACTGGCCGAGAAGATCCCTGGCCTAGGATATGGTCTGTTTAATGAAACGTGAGAAGACTCTTGTATACACTCTTCGTAATAACTAGACCCGCGGCACCCAGCAAAAATTTCTTATATTCGTTAATATCTTCATAACGCTGAAAACAGTACTCTTAACTTCAATTTTTCTACTCTTTCGAATTGCACCAACACATTTTTGCTATAGATTCTTGTTTAATTCTTCCCTATTGAAGCGACTGCAGAAAATTTTTATTTCGAACTGCATCCATTATACAGGCTGAGTCACCCAACGTTTGCACCTCAAATATCTTTGTTGTTTCTAAAGATACGTGAAATATGGTAAGGACAAAGTTGAATGATACAATGGGGCTGACACCGTGCCAAAAAAATGTTGTTTTTATGTCATTTTTGTAGAGATATCAAGGTCACCTTGACTTTTTTAAATGGAACCACCCTTTTTTAAACACCTACAATGATAGTCCTTTTCATTAGGAATTCAGTGACAATAATTATTCCAAGGTCATTCAAGTATCTTTAGAAACAACAAAGATATTTGAGGTGCAAACGTTAGGTGACTCACCCTGTATAATATTAGTGAAACGTCACGAGACTCGCCCCGACGTGTTTTCTGATCCCTGATCGGCTGGCAATGTTTGCGAAACGTGAGAAAATGATTCCGAAAGGACACGAGCTAGACCCGAAAGTTTCGAGATCTGAAATTGCAATATTCCCGGCCGAGAAAGCCTCGAACCCGAAGAAAAAGAAACTCGAGCAGCCGAAGAGCGAATGAACCGCAACAGGAAGTTCGCGGCAGAGATAATCCGGAGCACGGTGAAAGGGTCAGACGAAAAAGCCGAGTAGTCAGCCATCGATTTTCCACAAAGAGATGCCTTTCTTGTAACGAGCCCAGGAAGCTAGCGGGTAATTCTACTTCGAAGATTCCCACGGAATTCTCGTGGAAGAAGCAATGCTCTCGCATCGCATCGCATCGCGTCGCGTCGCTACGCGTCGCTCGCTCGCTCGCTCTCGGATCAGATAAATTTTACGGCACGCTTAATTTGAAAAGCGAGCTGAAGTTAACGAGATGTCTACATCGACCGAGAATCTCCACCTCGGCTTCTGAGAAGTTTTTTCTTTCCTTTCATCGCGAAGTTGCTTCGTTAGCCGCCGCGATCCCCCGGTAATTGCTCCGGGTTTCCGCGAAACAATCGACGAGGAAGTCGAACGCGCATCGGGACCGCTCGAAGTCGCGCAAACAATGCGTTTGATAACGTATCTAGGAACACGGAGGGGCGGGGAGGTTCGCGGGGAGGAGAACGCATTATGCGAGAAACCATAACGTAACGGAGAAACCGAACCGGAGACGCGGGTTCATCTCGATCGGACGGTTCGCAATAACGCCAAAGCGGTATCAAACGTTCTGACGTTTGCCGAGGCCCGAGTGGGGAATAACGAGTGTCCCGGTCCAGCAATGGACAGCAACTGCCATTATCTCCAAATGTAGAAGTAGCCCCCTGCTATACGCGCAATCGCCGCGTTCATTAAGCGTCCACTAAAATATCGATCGAACGCCGCCTGTACTCCATCGGTTTCCCTTCCGACAGGTAGGGGAAAGCTGCCTATACCCCGTCGACACATTATTTATTATCTATTGTAACCCGTAAACCTGTTGTTCCCGTCCTACTTTGTCACTACCTAATATTTATAAAATAACAGAGATAATTACCCAAAAATGACAACATAATCCCGAAACGCGAACAAACACACACAAAATTTCAAATCTCTCAATCCACAAGAACCCAAAATTATCCGATCTCTAAAATCGTTGAAAATCGGTGACTTCAAACGAGATCTGCTTTCGAAAATGAATATTCACTTTGGAACAAGACGTCAATCTATAATTCGACCTGTACACCTACCGCAACAGGCATACCAATTTTCCCCGAGGACCCAAAATTTCTTAAGCAGCGCTATAGCAACTTTCCCTTATCCGAACACGTCTCGAACGTCTTATTGGCTGAGCCCGACCGGGCAAACCGGGTCCGCTCGGCGCGACAACCCGGCGCTCGCGTTCCTTCTCATAATAGCTTCGTTAGAATTAATTAGACAGCTGTTTCCGCGGTTAATCGGCATCGATTACGCGATCCGGACCGTTCGTGCCGCCCGGTCGGATCGATTCGGTATCGGACGAATTTACGATAATGATTCGCGCGACCTCGGTATATCGAGGTGTCGGCGCGGCGGCGTTTCGTGCCTTTTCACGTTGCCGTTTAAGGGTGCGAAACGGAATAGCGAATTACATAACCGGGTGGTCTCCGGCCAGCCTCGAGAGCCGAGTCGAGCGTTAACGAGGTGTGCAATATGGGCGAAGGGTAATTAATTAGCAGCCGGACAACGCGGCCTCGTCACCCCGCCGGAACACGATGCGGGCCGAGCGTTTTCTTAATAAGAGTTGTCGCGGTGTCCAGCCTGCTGGCAGGGTTATTTGCCTCTCGAACACAGAAGAACGTACCTTTTCATAATTGTCTGCAATGTTGGAAAATTATGGTACGCCTGGTATCCGTCGAACAATCCCCTCGATCCATCCACGAGGTTCAGATACAGAATTTTCTTAACGGTATCGAGAAATAGACGAGAAATGGTAAGTAAACATTTGTTAGATTGTTTTTTGAACTGTATAGACCCTAACAATATTTTGGTTCACTCAAATTGTTACAATTAAGTGAATTTTTTCGGCCGAAAGAGGTACAACGTCGCCTGTATTAACCGAACATTTGAGCTATAGTGTGGCATATTGTAATTAGTCACTGTTCTGAAGTGATGGAAAACTTAAATAGTTATTGTAATATTTTAATAAATAATAAATTATATTTTTAACCCTTTTCCCTTTGAACCTTACTCACGATGAAGATTTAAAACACAATCTACTGACTATAAACGCCATTGGTCTCGTTTAAATCGAATTAAAATTGTATTAATTTATTGAAGTAAATGTACGCACACGTACAACATAAATTTCTTTTTTCTACTAGGAAACTATAAATGGGTAAGGATGAAGTTCTCATCAGAATAGCTGCGGAGAAAGTAACACGATAAGAGGTTAATTGAACTAATGATAAAGTTAAGAGTGCTGGAAAAGCGTTTGTATGAAATTCTTTGTGAAAAATGATTTTACTATTTTATTAGCGGTTCCGATCGAATACGATTTTCTGAGGAAACCTTTTTGTGCACGAGTTAGTGAGCCGATTCTCGTAGCAGTTCGAAAAGATTCAACGAATTCGGATAATTTTAATTTTTCCGGCTGGACGAGCGTCGATCAGAGAATAGTTTTAGCCGCGTTTGGGAGGCGAATGGTGTAGCATGCGAGTATGCGAGAGCCTGGCGAGCGTGTTCTGCCGTAGGGCAACCGAAGAGATCGAGGCCTTAATCGACTTCCTCCCGCGGTCCTGCGAGCATGATCTAATTTCGCGCGTACAATTACCAGCACCGGACGCGTGCTCGCTCCCACTGGAATAATTCTATGATCCGCGGCCGGACACCAGGCCGATTTATGCCGGCCCGGCCGATTCGTGTGTTTATGCACACTTGTTACTTTGTAATTCTACCTGGCTGTTAGTGCCTTCGCTCCTACGAGATCTTCTAAATAGAAACTAAGAACCTTCGGGTTCCCGAGACATTACTCATGCCGGACTGGCTATTAGGCTGGCGTGTAATGTATGTGGCTGTGTTAGGCACCAGAAGAATGAGGAATTGAATAATAGTTGGGAATCGAGGGTCATCAAATTCAATGTTTCCAACCTGGCTGCAAGCCGTTCGAGGTCGTAAACTATGATTCCTCCTAATCGTTGGATTTGCGAATTAACCTGCTGCGTGTCGTGTCGGACTCGGGATGAAGATTTCGAATGAATCCCCGTTAGCGAGAACATTATTCAGTTTTCTTTTCTGTCCGAATAAAATACTGTTTACCTATTTACGGTATCCAATCTTTCAGATATACGTGCACGCAGAAAGATCATAAATTCCCTTCGACGCGAAATTTTTAACGGTGCAGTTCAAGTGAACTTCGCTCGGCGCAACTTGTTGCCGCCATTTTTAAAAAGCGTGAAGACCGATGCGGACAATTTTGGAGATGCTGGCGTCAGAATTTTAGTTAATACCGTTTCCACGCGACCGGACGTGTATGCATCATTTATAGTCGCATTGTGTCTCACCGGCTGTGCCACAGTTTATCCAGTCTCCCCCGCGAATATGCTTAAAATTCAGGACGCTTTGTAGTCTACATGTTGATCCGTCCCACGGTCTACCTGCTATGTACATGCGCAATTTCGAGTCAACTGGCATTTGCATAATTTAATAACAGGCATACAAACATGCGTTTAAACAACGTTTCGCGCTAACGCGCCTGTGGGATCAATGTATTACCACAGGCGCTTATCCTTGAATTTTTTAAAATATATCTGCAACTGAAATTACATTGCCGGATTAACTTTTGACGTTCTAGTGGGACCGTAAGAGACAGAGAAATGTAAAAGCGAAATTAATAAAATAAATAAAATAAAATAAATATTCGTTTGAAGATTGTTTGGGATTGCGCAAAATATCTATTGAGCTTACAATTAGAAATTGTTTTAGGGACATTTGTGCCCCTTTTGTAAGCAAAAATATTCAATTATGGCTCAGGTATTACAAAATAAAGCACAGAGGGCAGTATAGAAAAAATCGAAGAAATGTTTTCGGACGCAGCGTTTAAATCGAAAAATCGTGGTGTGAGCGAAAAACGAGTGTGAAAGGTAAACAAATTTTTTCCGCGGAAAGTTACGTGCGTGTCGTGCAAAGCGGTTGTGCAAGCACAATGTGGTTCCTTGAGGAAACGTTTTTATTTCCGATTTGGCGGTTTCCGGGGACGTCCGAGACGTCGCGGAAATTCAATTTCGTGGAAGGAGAGCACCGCGGTTGTAACAAAGAAGGAGCGGCTAGGGTACCCGCTGGTTAGATCCGCGTTTCCTGGTTAAATCGCGGCACGAATAAGAGATCCCATTACACGCGGTGCATCAACAAATCACGGCAACCGATAATCCGTTCCGACCTTCGTCCGCAACCTGCGAGATTGTTGTTGGAGCGGCGCGAGCGGCTCCGCGCTGAAGCCGTATCTTCGAGCCGCGGAATACATTATCCCGAAGATTAGTGTGCGAACGATACAAGAAAAGGCATCTACAACACCAATGGGGGTCCGAGTGAACGCGCCGCGAACACATCCGCACACCTCCACGTGCTGTGCACCGGGAACGGCTATTGCGTGAAATTTACGAGTCCACGTAACCCGAGTACGTTTGCACGGTTTTCCGAAAAATATTCTATTCGAAAATCTTAGGTGTGTCCAGAAGTAGCAATTTAGTCATCCACATCACCGGCATGCATCTACACGCAGTCCTTTTCAATCGTTCATACAAACTCTTCCACCCTTTCTGATAAACAAATTTTTTTTAATATTATTTTTATTTCTGTAATAAGTAACTGTCTCTGTATGAAAAGAATTTCTTCTTGATGCTTCGGTACATTGAAAGTTTCAAGAAAATGGTTTTAGCTTTTAAAGTTCTGATCCACAGGAGATTAAAAAATTTGTTAAACATTTTCAGACTGTTCACACTCGTAAGCTATAGCTTATGAACGCCTAAAATCCAAGATCTAGTTATAATTACCACATTAACGGCTGTTAGTCGATACGCGGTATGTGTCTGACCAGTACTGGCTGATTCTACTTCTGCCACTGTTACAAATTCTCGACAGTGGTACGCATCGATTTTCTTGAAACGGTGTCTGAAAGTAATTGTTTAACGTAGGAAACTAAAAAAACATTTCTTTAAAATTTATTTAACACAGGCTGCAGAGATCGACCGATCCTTGAGTACTTTTTTCATTGTTCTAATTATAGCCTCGGTTCGCGAATTTTGAAACGAGTTCCGGTGCCTGTACTTTCGTTTAAAATGGCGCAACGGCAATCAGCGAACCGTGCTTTCGGAGAAATTTCAATCAAGGGAAATTCGGAGACGAACACGTTAAAGGACTGCGGGATTAATCCGACCTCGTGTTCCCTGTAACCCGATACGGTTCACGTGTTGGCCGCCGTAGGAAATTCGTCGGCGATTTCTCGCGGGTTTCGTGAAGTATTACGAAT
The DNA here is from genome assembly GCF_050948215.1 of Halictus rubicundus. Lineage (NCBI taxonomy): Eukaryota > Metazoa > Arthropoda > Insecta > Hymenoptera > Halictidae > Halictus > Halictus rubicundus. The sequence goes on from NC_135152.1 coordinate 10,522,598, forward strand.
TTCACCCGTGAAAGTTTGAAATTTCACCGGCGCGATTCAATTTCAGAATAGTTATTTTCCCCGGTCTCCGCGGACGACTGTTGTTGAACGTTTTCGAACCGGGAGGCATAGTTCGCCGGGACACCGAATAACCGGCCGTGTCTTCGGACGCCGTTCAAGCGCAAGTTAAACAACTATTCATAAATATCATGAAGCGCCGTTAGCGCGAGCTGCACGCTGCGTCGCGAGCCTCCACACGACTATACGGTATAGTAAATACATGGCTAGTCGGCCATGTCAACAATAGGGCCGTGTGAAACATCGACGCCGATGATCCTCTTCTGCCCGAGCATAAAGTACCCCAGCGTCAAAGACACTGTCAACAGAAAGGTAGTTTATGGTGGATACACTTCCGGTATCGGGAATGTCTCCGGTTTATTTCTTCCTGCTGCTGTACCATTTTACTCCGTCCACCGTGGCATCGATGCAAATGTCTTCCGAACGATATAATCGATCGACGAACGAGCATAATCTGTTCTGATCTCAAGTTTTAATTACGGTCGATTGTGGCTATAGATGTCGTCTAGATTTCAATTTAGTAAATATAAAATGAAAATGAGCAGCTACGAAATTATTTGGAAATCACAGGTGGAGTTTGATCGTTCGACGTTTAATTAACGCTGTGAAAATATTTAAAGAGGGATAAACAGATTTAGACATTCATTTCGATTCAGGGAATATAAATTGAGAATTTAACAGCTCTAGGTTCTACACAAAAATTTCTGAAACATTTTTTTTAGGGCTCGGAAATTTTATTCTAAACATTTTACGAACAGGAACTAGTAAATTCGAAAGTATTCAATTTCCAGCAACTCGTCAGGTATTATACACTGTCGCCGATCTGACTAGTACATGTCGCAGGAAGGTGAATCTACCTGAAAAAATAAGTCGAAAGGAGAATAATATTTTTCGTTTGAGGCTTTATTGTCGATAAAAATGGGTTTGAAGGAGCGTCGTCTCTTGGCCTAGTGTCTGCAGTAAGTAGAATCGGTAAATCATGATCAGACCACCCGATACCTCTCAAATAGCTCGCGAATTTTCAAATTCGATTTTCTCGAAAACGAGGCGTCAAATAAAATAACTTTATTCCTCATTTCTGGCTGATTTTTCCGTGTAGAATCACCCCTTACACAGTGGTACCATCGATACTGGGACACCCTGTGTATGCAAAGCTACTAAACATCGACTGTTGCATAATCGTTGCTGCTGACCCGCGTGACGAACAGCGATGTTGCTCGGCGTTGTTCAAAGTTCGTTTCTTTCTGTTTCGCGAGTTCGATCGAGCGATCGAGCGATCGATAGAATCGCAAAACAAGACCGCTCCACCGAGTTTATCGAGAATAGAATTTCGAGGCCGAGTCATCCAATCCGAGGTCGCGTGGCTAACCGAACACAGTCGCCCGCGCGCGCGCAGGTATATCGTAATTCATGATTGAATAAATGTCAAACATCGAGCGAAGGCGATTGATGGCGTGTCCCGGCGCTCGGAAACCGCGACATGTCCTAACGCCGCGTTTACACATGAACCCCGGTCTTTAAACGGGCCCCGTATTACCATAATTCCAGCACGTGGGTACAGGTGTGCGCTCGGTCCGTGAAATTGACTGGCGTTAAACCATCGCGGAACACGCGGAGTACCATATCTCGGGCAAACGCAATTTATGTTTACGGCAAATAAGAACGTCCGCGCCGCGCATTCGCATAAACAACGCCGGGCCCGGTGTTGTTATCGTCGGAGCCGCGACAACGTTATGGGATATCGTTCAACCCCGGGGATTACAAGCTATTCTGATGCGAGATCTATGGGGATTTTGCTACGTTCAGAACCATGCTCTTAACACCGGTTATCAATTTTTGAAAGTTAATGGTACATCACTCTTTAACCAGTTAACTGCGTTCGACGTGTACACACGTCAATTCAAAACTCTATTGCGGTGCGATTGATGTTAATGAATTGTTAATTTCTTATCGAATAAAAATAATTTTTTCCCATTTTGCTTTACTTTTTTCGTAAAATTTATAACAGCGGCGTTTGGCCTGCGTTCGTCCTGTATACTCGTCATTGCTTGATTTTAATTCCGCGCCCGTGAGGGATTTTTAAAATTAAACTCCGCAGTTAATTAGTTAATAGACCATCAATATTAATAGCCGCTTAAATCGTGAATTCATGAGGCACACCCAATAACGAAATCTAATATGTAAATTATTGTGTAAAGAAAGATTTTAATGCTTCCTTTTGGTGCAGTACAGTTACCGAAAATCCTATTGACGGGTTTGCGGTAGATAAAGTGTTAACACACCCAGAGACAAAATCAAAATAATTTAGTAAATGAAACCAAACCTGAAATTGTACTGTTGATCCTTGTGCGTCACTTAGTACTATTGAAAATTCAATTTAAAACTCCTACTGTTCACAAATAATAAATCCACATACAGGGAACGAACGAGGGTAATTAAGCTGTACAGTAAAAATTCTTGTTGCTCGAGCACACTGTTGAGGGGAAAGAAATTAGCGAGCTTGTGACCGTCCGGTCCGCCTAACCGTGGTCGGAGCCATAAGTTCAAATGCCGGACCTCGTAGGAAGGTGGCAGAGGGGTGGGGCACGGAACGAGCAAACATCTCCCGATCGGCGGGCGATCGATCACAATTGCACAATCGATAACTGTGAATGTCTCGGATCTTTTCAATTATTCCCTCCCCTGCGGCTTTCTGTTACGGTCGTTTAGTAATCGCATCTACAACGTTCGCTTATCGGTGCGATTCGATCGACGGAGTAGAAACGGCGGAGGATGAGGGAGGAAGAACAGGCACGAGGAAGAGTATGAGGTGGAGGAGGGATCGAGAGAAATAATAACGGGAATAATAATCGACGGATCGCCCGGGCGAGCCCTCTCGATCCCCGGGACACCCGATACGACGACACGGGGTACGTAGGCCGCGTTAAATGAACTTATCTTCGGGCAGGGTTCGTGTAAATTAAGTCGGCTCTAAATTAGAGCCGAGAAAGTCGTATAAATTCCGGCCGCCGCGCCGCGCCGCGCCGCGTCGGTGAGAAAGTCGAGAAGAAAAACGGGGGTGTGCCGAGGGGAGGCACGGGGAACGGGACGAGGGATTTCCTTACGAAGGCTCACCGCGCTGGTACAACGGTATCCCTTTCATTGCATCCTCCATTATACGGTGCTTATAGCACGTAATCTCGGTCGCATCTCTGATTTCAATCTGGCCGCTTACAACGCACCGGGACCGCGCGGACGCGCGCCCAGCCGATCTACAAATCAACCCCGTTTCTTTCACTCCCCCGCACGGTGGTGCAGACCTTTCGAAAGTACTGAAAATCACCGATCGAAAGAGTTATACAACATTTTCATTTTTATACAACGTTTCCTCTGCAGCAGTGTGTCTCGACGTCTGCGAAAAATTCGACACCGAAATGTCACTCACATCCTCTACAGACACCATTTTTCTTTGTCTTTGATTATTTCTCGGTGACACCTACATGAACGTATTCCTCACACTTTTCTCGTTCAAATGATACCCAACGCGACGCAGTTTGGATCATATTTACCTGTTTAATCCACGATACAGCGGAACCTCTGTTATCCGAACTTATGAAAACTTGGGAAAATAGAAGTTCCCTGGCTACACTGGTCACGGTGCTAGATTAAATAAGATTATATTTGGAGAAAAACACGCGCTTGGGTAACGAGGTATTTAGGTATCATCGGTTCGGATAAGCGAGGTTCCACTAAATCGTCAATTGCACAAGCAAATATACTTCGAATTGTATCGTGTTTGGGCTCGTTTTAATCAGAAGAATGTCGGGAATGTGTTAATAAAGGTTATCATTAAATGTAGGAGGCGTTAAAGAAATGGGATTGTCGAGGACCGTGCATGGATTGAAAAATTGAGGTCTACGTAGAGGTAGAAAAGTTAAGGTGGAGAACATGCGGTGTTCCGACGATGAATTGATATGATAAAGTAATGGTGGGTTCTCGGCTAGATTCCAGCAATTGTCCGACGCTTCTGGAAGTCAGCGTAAGCGTCCGGCGACTTATGTGTGCTCAAGGGGTTGCGCAATCTGTCGGTCGAGTTATACGAGAGCCGCCCGGGGGTACGTCTCGTGTACAAGGCGAATGTGTGGAAACGAGCGGGCTTAAAGCTGCTCGGCGTTGACAGATATCGTCGTCCAGGACTGGCGAAAACGTCGAACCCGGTGTCGACTTGTCACAGGACGTTCGATCGTATCGTAATTTTCGCGGTGAGAGCCATGGGAGCCGGAAGATCGACGGCGAGAACGTTTTTCGCGCGGGAAATTGCGATTTAGTGAGAAAAAAAGCCTGTGCAAAATGTTTCGCTGGATTTCCTAGATTTAACCCATAAACTACCAGCTACACTATTCTGTCCAAAATCAATTTGCATCAATATTCACTGGAAAAACTTATTTCGCTTGAATTAAAATCCTAAATGGGGAAACGGTAGAGAAAAGTAATATTTACAGCACCTCTCTAATTTGCAGTGGACTGAATTATCTAACTAAGAATGCTCCAATAAAATTGGTGTAATTACAATCGTTTACAAGGGGGATTATCATCTTATAACACGAAATGTACTCTCCACTCACAAGTAAATAATTGGGAAATTTTATTCTAATTCTCTGTCGAGGGTTTCATCTGCCCTTAAGTAAAAAGAACCCAATATTTTAATTGTCCGAGTATTCATTAAATGCGCCAACAGGCCAACTAATATCTTTGACATTTTATTTCCAAAATGCTTGATCGATGCTTAACGTTTTAGTTATTACATTTAGTATTATACAATTGAACGACGAAGATAAGAAGAAAGTGTAAAAATGAATGTGATGTATTTTGTTGATTTTCTTTATTCTTCATTTTACGGAGTTAATCGATTCGGAAAATGAGTGGCTGAGATATGTATGTATTTTATATTATGCGCAAGGGGGTTGTAAACACGTCCCACATTATACAGAGAAAACATTGTTGTTTGAAATTCCTCGCAGCAAGGGATGCGGAACTCGAAGCTGCTGGAGCAACAACTTCCGCAATTATGGAGTACACTTCAATGAGTCATTTTTTACAAACGTATGTATCCTCGAGAAAGTCTCAAGATTAAATTACAGGGATCTCCTTGGACCATTGTAGGAAAACGATAAAAGGGGATGGGAACTGTAGGGAATTAACAGAGAGATTGTTTTCCTTGTGCAAGCGCTTGCTTGAGAATCAAAGAGATTAGGGAAAGGGTTCTTACAATGCTAAATGCGAGGGTACTCTGTTTACGAACACGTTAATGCCCTGAGATAGCATCTGCTGTTCATTAGCACGAGTCGCATGCCGGGTAAATTAGATATACAGTATACAAGTGACAAGTTCGAAATTTTAATAATTAATGAGAGGGGGGTTGTTTCAATGCTAAAACGGTGTTCTGTTTGCGGTCGGGATAACAACCTGCGATAAGACTTACAACTCATTAATGCGGAGACATTAATTTTGTACGTGCGTTTCTTAAAATGAAAGTATAATTTATATAAATGTTTGAAATTAGAGAGTAGAAGATACATGCAAGAATAATGCAATTTTTTTGAGTCTACTGAATTGTCCTAGCCTAGCATTGATTAATAGGATGCAAGTGGCAGCTACCAACTTGTAAACAACAAAATCGACGAGGGAGTAAACAGCATTATATTGTTTCCAGAAATGAACATTTGTGTAAAGGACAACAAATTCGTTAGGAAAAGATAGTAATAGCATTTTCTGTGTCAGTGATCACTAGACTGCGGATCTTTATGCAAAATAAAAATTTTCTACCTGAATTACAACAAACTGGAGTGAAATAAAAATTTACTTTCCTTCTTAGTACGTTTAATAGGTTGGAAATAATATAACGGTATTTGTAAATTCTTTTAATGTTTTTACTGTTTTAAATTATGTCTACTCAATTTTGTCATAATTAAAAAAAAAAATAAATCTATCTAGCGGTGTTGGTAGCATTGATTAACTGCGGATTATAAACTAGATGCGGTCTAGTCGCGTGTCTGGAAAAAGACAAATATTAATATTATTATAAGTATAAAGTATAGATTGTGCATTAGGTATGGTTTGAATTAGACATTCCCCGTGTGCACGAGAGTTACGCCGGTGTACGAAAGGGTTTTAGCAATTCCTCGATTCCGTGGTCCCCGCGATAAATTCCAGGTAGCAAATAGCGTACAAGCATTATCCGGATTATGACAGGATCCCGTCGTCTGTGCCCCACGTTCCAGCGAACAATCGGCCATTCGTTATCGTTGACAGTGCCACCTCGGTCCCTCTGACATCGATTACAAGACGACAATTATCGCTGCGCGAGGCCGTAAATATGCCAAAGATACAGGCGAACGATTATCCCCGCGTGGCCATAGCATAACGTGGGAAGCTCGCGGTGATACCTGAGATTGCGCCGGGCCTCGATTATTGCCTTTTACGGGAAATAAAGCTAGCGCCGCAACCTTGAGCGTTACACGCCGCTTGCGCAATATGATTATCGCGCGGAGCGCAGCCGCGGCGCATTGTGTCGGGCGGCGCGTGAAAAAATCCGCGAAGGACACCGGCACGCCACTCCGCTCTGAAACGTAATCAAAACGGCGGGCCTTTCTTTGTCTAGACCGGAATAGGCGTGCGTCAGAGTTCACGGAATCCTCGAGCCTTACCACCCCGGTTAGGCTAAGCGTTATCGTCCTGCGGATCCGCGATTCTGCACGTTTCTGAAACACCAGTCTGGAAATTTTTGGTAAATCCCATTTTTGGTAAATCTTTAGCTCGCTCGAGCCCTTTCAGGGTGTACAGACACTAAATCACTTATCCAGTAAACTAAACATTGACACCAGTCAAAGCATTCCGATCCAGTGACAACACATTTTTGTTTTTAATTATTTTATGAAACTGTTACATATTCATGACATTCTTCCGAGTGAAATAACACGATACAATTTGGGTCATATTTACTCGGTTAATCCACGACTGACTGGAACCTCTATCATCCGAACTGATCATACTCGAGTGCTCGACTAATAGAACAGTTGTACAGTGCTGGATTAAATTTTTAAATACTATAAATTGTGTTACAAATAGATCGTTTGAGAGTCAGAAGAAGGCAGATATAGGTTCGGATAATCGAGGTTCCACTGAACCGCGAATTTCACGCGCAAATATGCTTCGACTTGTAGCGTGTTTGGCCTTGTCTTAATCAGAAGAATCTCTGAAACGCGTTGGCAGAAGTTCCATTAAAGAATAATTGAGAACCAAAGAAGAATCGAAGAATTAATTCATGTTTCTTTCAGTTTAAGAAAATCTTCCCCGAAGTGGTCACGATTTAGATTAAATTATAATTCTTTTTTATTGTAGATGTTGATCGGAATAGTGTGCGGATGTGTTCGGAGGAAGTCTGTCTAAAAATTCTGCAACGATTTTCTAGGAGACGTCCCCGATTACCCGACAATTTCAGTCGAGAGCCGTGCTGCGATCACTTTTCTCGGCGCAGCGTGTCACCGACGTGGAAAAGCTAAGTGACGCCGAGGAGACATCGACTTTCCGAGCAAATGACTGCGCCGTGCTCGTCGGAGATCGCTCTGAAGGCTGATGTCCGGAGATCCTTGTGTAAGCAAGCTATTTTAGAATCGCAAGACACACTTCGAGATCCGAAGCTCGTCCGCGAGATGCTCCCGGGGTAGTTTAAGTAGCTTAAGTGGATCTAACAACGCCTCGAGAAATATCAGTCTTCGGAGTGGCTAATACCGGTAGTAAGCCTGGAGTGGTTAAAAAGGAAATTTCGTCAGTCGTTGACTTTCCCGCGATTTTGGCCAGGTTCTCAAGGTTTCTGGATGCTGTAAGTTTAGGCAACATTGGACAAATTGTGACGCCAATTATTAGGGGTACCCATAAGTAATCAATTATTTGCAAAGAATTTGTTTTGCCTTTGGTTCTGTACCGATCGTTGAAGAGGATACAAGTATTCTTTTACAGTTTTCGGTAAAGCAGCCTGTGCTCAAAATATTCGAAAATGTATAATATTTTACAACCCTGTAATAAAATGGCGGCGGCACTTCTGTAGAAGATGTAAGGAGGCACCTTGAGTCATATTTTGCTTCACGAACTATAAGAGCGGGATTGAAAATTTGCAGGAAAGATGGCAAACTGTCCTTGATAATGATGGAGATTATATAATAAATTAAGAAATAAAAACTTGAATTTCCTACAAAGTTTGTTTTAGATTCCAAAATGGGTCCCGCTAATATAAAAATGCTAGTAATTGGAAGACACAGGTATTGGAGGACAGCAGTAGCGAATTAAAACGCAAAGGCGGCTAAAATATTCCAGAGGCGAGCCCGTGTTGTTAAAGAGAACGGCCGCGGAAAATTTCTTGGGGTATATCAGGCAAAGTCGAATAAATTTTATCTGTCTGTCAACACGCCGAGCGCGAAGCTCGGTAAATGGATACGGTCGACTAACGAGCGGTTTGGAGGTAGGCAATCAGCACTCGCCGGACTGCGACAATTAATTAATTTCATCGGCCGCGGCCGTTGCATTGGGGACTGCAATATTTAGCCGTTTATGGGTAATCATATACACGGCGCGCGTCTCGTGGGAGTCACGGACCGTCGGCCTGGACGTTTCGTTCCCAGGGAAGTCGACGGAGTTGCAAAATTGAAGCTACGCTCAAAATTATGGGAACGGGCTCCCTCGGAAATTATCGGACCGTTCAACTCTTTGCTAATTCAAATTCGCGCGGGGACCTCCGCCTTTCTCTCGCTCGACTCCCGCAAATTCCCTCTTCCCATTAAAACCGTTCGCAAGTACAGAGTTTTGAAATTGTATTGAACAGTGGAGGAACTTTCGAAACCAACATTCCCGGAGGATTTTTGTTGGGAAGGTCAGAAAATTTGGAGGAGATACAAAATTCTGAAGCCTGTTCCCGAACAATTCTGTCACCAGCAAAGGTATAGAATCAAAGATTAACGGTGCAAATCTAAGTTCCCAATTTTCCTTGGCACGAAATGCTCGAAGATCGTTCAAACACACGAAAGACAGCGTCGACTGTAGGAGCACAGATCCCGTGCCGCAGTAAATCATCGAACGCGTTTCCCTAGGCATTAACGGGCGGCCGGCTTTCATTAAATTCCAGAGTTTACACGTTAACGACAGAACGCGGCGGCCATCTCGCGGAATGATGCTTCCATTTAATGCGTTATTGCGGCGCAGGATGGTCGTTCGAGGCGCGAAGTGGCGAATTAATTCGCAGCGGTCTGAATCGTCTTTTCGAAATAAGAAAAAACGAGAAGGAAAAGACGAAACCCGGTACCTCCTCTGGCCGTGTTCTCGAATTCATTCGTCTCGAAGCAGGCTCCGCGGGTGCCCGGTGGGATCATCCGGTGGGAATCTCGGGTAGAAACGATCGGTTTTATTCTTAATTGGTATCAATTTACCGTCGGGACGGAACGAACGCACCTTGAAAATATGAATTCCTGTTCGGCGTTCCGGGTGCCGGTTACCGGGAACACTCGACGTGTATAGAGCGGCGCGATTCCCTAGACACGATTTGTCAATCCAACGTCCATTACATCAGCCGAGGGAGACAGTTTACGATCGTGACGAATGCGATCGCGCAAAAGAAAAGTGCAGACGGGATTGCGGCGAGAGCTTGCGCAGGTCCTCGGGAAAGGATCGAGGGGATCGAGGCTCGGATCACCGTGGCTCGCGAGAGCCTCGCCACCAGACGGATCTATCGCTCTTGTCCACGGCAAAACAGAAAAGCCGTTTATAGAAATATTCCCTCGAACACTTTTTCCAGAGAGAGCGCCGATATCCCCGGCGTCCTACGATCACTCCCGACCCCGTCCTCGTCGTCCCCGTTGTGGGCTCTCGCGCTTCGTTTGTCTTTCGGTCGCGATGATTGCGCCCGAACAATGGATCCATTATCTAAACGCTTGTTTTCTTGCGGGACGGTTACCTTCCCACGAACCACGAGCTGTCCATCATTCCCGCTCGTCTTTTTCCTAGCGCCAGCTCGCTCTTTTCGGTTAACCGTCCTCCTCGGAGGAGGAGGATCCCACTCAGAGGATTCGCTCGAGCAGGCGACGAAATCTAATTGAGACGGACGGTTTGGTAATCGAGATGTTGGAGCGCCGCTACCTGACGAGACCATGTGTCCGATCGTGGAAGACAATCTCGAATTTTGACGGGTACAAAGTGTGGACGCGTGCTCGGCGATTCGAAACTGCGGGGGTCTATTTTGTGCAGAAAATTAGCGAATCCTCATTGAAACTGCGATCTCCGGCGGGGGGGGGGGGGGGGGGACTTTAAACGTGATTTAATTCGCTGTACCATGGCTGTGTCTTTGAAATATTAGAAACGTCCGAGAAATTGAATTTTTTGAACGTTCATCTTCTTCATTTACAAGACTCTCATCTCCATTTTTACGTATTTTCTACCTTCGTCGAATAGCGCGTTCATTCGTTACCACATTTTGATGAAACGTCGTACAACGCCGTGGTCAATATGTTTATTTTTCCACTCGTATAAAAAGCACACAGTTGTACGAAGTTTGTAGATGATGTACGACGTGCGTTGAACAGTTGACTGTTCGTTCATCGGTGAAGTTAACCATCCATTTATTCTTTAAATTGAATTTTAATTTAAACAAGGTGCCATTCACTCAGTCCTTTGAATTTAAATTAGTTTGCTTGGAAGACCGAAGCATTCTCAGGAAAGCGATAGGCGAGCCAGAGATTGGAGAATGACGTTAACTGGCAATATACCATGCATTATGCTGACAGTTCCTGCACAAATGATGCACACGAGAAAATCACAGCGCGCATCCCCGAGTCTCTCCGGAACAGTTCATCCTCGGAACGAGCGTCGTAAGACTATATTCCGCAAGTTCGCCAAACAATTCTCCGGCGACGCGTGATCGTTCCGGGGAAGCTTGCATTGTTTCGTCTCCGAGCACGTCTGTATCGTCGAGAGACTTCCCGAGACATCCGAACGAGGTACTACAGTTTCAGGCGGATTTCCATGGGCTTTTCCCGGAGGTCTTCCTGATGGTGCGAAGTCGCACGCGGGCGCGCCTCTGGGGCCGCGTTAACAATGGGCGCGAGTTATTATATTCGTCGCAGCTACCGTATACGATCGGCCGACGAATCCGCGATGGACAATCCCGATAACATTTGAACGTGCGCTCAGGCGCCGCGGCCTGCCAGCCCGAAGCCTAGGAAACACGCTCCTCCTGGGAGCGTCAGTCAGTCCAGGATTTAAAATCCTTCTGTTCGTCTTCAAGGACTTCTGGAGCGCGATAGAACGTCCGCCGGCCGTTCTCCGCTCACTCCGCCGCGAAGAAAATCGAGCGGATACATCTCCCCATTTTCATCCCAGAAGCCATTCCCATATATCATTGCCTGGCGGCGAGACGCGGCCGCCTCTCGTGTACACGTTGCGTTCCCTGTTTTGAAACGTTCGTTCCTCTCCCGCGCTGCCACACGAAACGATGGGGCTTTCTGCATATCAACGAGCTATTGGCAAATCGACCAGGAGGGAGACAGAGGGAGAACGGGAGAACGAGACCGTGGACCGAACCGCCGCGATCCGAGACCGACGAGATCGGCCAGCCGCGTTTCGGGGCAAAAATCGAGCTCCGCGACGGAGCCTCTCCCGCTCTCTTTCCGCGCGATTACCTTTCACGAGGTGTCCGAGCGGCTGGCGAACAACCACGAACAACGTGGGGTAATTTTCTGTCGGAGCCGGACACTACGGCGCTCGCCTCGCCGTTTTTATCCGCTCACTTTCGGCCGCGAACCCGTCCGAGACACCCGAAACTGACTCGCCGCTCCTTGCCTCGGAGGACAATGAGAAAGTGAAAAAGAGAAAACGGAAATTTCATGTCGTCTACCGGCGACAATTTCCATAATTTTCGAAAGTCCATGGCACATGGATAAGGTTTTTCCAATCGATCCCGCAACGACAACCCGCTACTTCACTTGTGAACCGATAACCCTCAATAACGTAATCTAATAATTTTGTTTGGGGTACAGCACAATTATTGTAAAGCCTATCGATGGGATCCCGGTAGACAACGTGTCAAGTTTAATATTGACCCTTTACGCTCATTCTGTACTCCCTGGAGCAGCACTAAAAATATTGTAAAAATTTAACCCTTTGCACTCGGAGCTATCGAAACATTTCGAAACATCTCTTCCGACCTAGGATATTTCCCTTCTATACATTTTTGTCATGTTATACATAAGAAACTGGTGCAAATTTAATAATGTCGAGTGCTAAGGGTTAATATAATTCCTGTATTACCAAATGTCAGTATAATTTTGGTAGGTGGTAAATAAACGGTATCAATAAACTCATCAAAATCCGCAGCCTCCGTAACAATGTCAAAACAAAGGAATCAGAGCCACAGGAAGGAAATAGAAGAATTGAGCAAAGCTGTTGGTAGCGTTTACGCGGATCTCCATTGTTTCGCGAGAACAGGAATAAAGAAAGGCATTGTCCAGGGTGCCCGGGAGATTCCTTGCGGCGAATAAACCAGGAAAACGAAGGGAAAGGGTCGTCGCCGACGACCGTGTGGTTGAGTATCACTGCGACTGCTCCACTTTCCGTCTCTCTTCAGCCGCCTTCGCGTGGTCGGCTCCTCCAGTAGATTACGTATGGACACGCATATACCAGCAGGGATGGTAATGAGCCCTGGCTCGGCTCGGCTCGGCTCGGCTCTTAAAGAGACTCTCGCTTCAGACCGCAATTTTTCTATCGCGCTGCGTGGCGAATACGATGAGATACGAATAATGAAGCAACGATGCCGCGGAACAATGGACCTCCGTAAGCATTTATAGAGCTTCAAACACCGACAAAAGAACGTAATTTCTCGCAATTTGTCTAGGCGCTGTTCCGTATGATCTACATACATCAAAGATTTCATGCTGGTGTTAGACGCGCGAACCGACTGAGAACAGCCTCGCGGTGCATCCTCGCTGTTAAACGTCCTTGTCAGCTGTTAAACGCATTATCATTCTTATCGCGTCTCATTTTTATGCTCCTAAAAGAAAATAGTTGAATTTGGTAAAAATTCTTTACTTTAGTTACTTCTACCAACTATATAATGTTGTTCTGTTCTTTTAAACCGAAGTAAAATTGTATTTTCCTGTCGCCAGTGCTCACACATTCTTCTCGTTCGAGGCAATTAAGAAGGATCCAGAAGTTCTAATAATGTGCTTGTAGAAGAAACCATAGAGCAAAGAGCTTAGGGCGTACATAAGGCATTGTGCTACAATCGTTCAGAAATGAATTTTCCAATGATTAGAAGCCTTACATTTAGAAATATTTAATAAGGTTTTTACACAAAAATGTTACTAAAATAATGAGACAATTTTCTCACGTTCTGGCAGACAAGTTCCAAACACTATGCGTTGATAAAAAAAAATAATAGCATCAGGCAATCTTTGCACGTCTCTTCTTCTTTTGTGTAACATTGCATTTTCGAGCCGTTTTTCAATTGCACAACTGGAGAAAACGGCATAGCCAAATTGGAAACGGACAATGAAGGATCTATAAATTGGCGAATCATTCTTCTTTGTCCGAACTTTATTCGAAAGTGTGCGATCGGCTCGGAGACTTTTCAGTCTCGGAAGCGACAGACATGCCGCTCGTACGCTTTCGTATTTGCATCGGTAACGTGACCATAGCTGTTCGATCCGATTTCGCAAGCCCGAAGAACGCTTTTGCTCCATTGATTTCATTCGCGGCTGGTACCAATGGTCCGCCCGCGTCGATTGGTACTTTCGAACCGAGTCTCCGTGAGAATTCATAGAATAGGCCCTCGTAACCGGACACATCCAGCCACGATGCTTTGCAACATTCGGTAAACTTTTGATCGGGTACGGTGAATATGCATAAGCCGACATTGCACGCGCTTCGATCGCGTTTCGCAATTAATTTAACGCGTCTATCCGATTGAACGGTGTTTTCGTCACCCGAACGACTCGGGGAAACTTCCGTCGATAATAAACTATGAAACTCAGAGTCATCTACGAGTATTTTCATTGGAATATTCTCCGGAAATCGATGTTACACTTTATTACTAAAAAATTGTAGTTACGTTCCAATTTTTCATGCGTGAATCTTTAATCTCTAAAAATCTGCTTAGAAGATTATGTTTTCATAGCGAAGTCAAGGAAAGGACCATTTTCAGCCCGTTGAAACAAAACGCTGGTTAATAAAAACGACGTTACTAAACAAGCGAAGCTTGCGCAAAATTTGTGAGCATAAGATATTTTGCGGCTATCAATTTCTGAGATAGACTATGTTTGTCATTCCCAACTTCAGGGACCATTTTCATCCCGCAAAAGATGATCGCTCGCCTCCACCAGGTCATAAAAATAACATTACCATGTAAGCGAAGGTTACACGGAATTTTCGAATAAAGTAGATGCTTTTTAGCGTGCCAAGATATTTTTCCATCGTGCTAGAAATAACGACGGACCATCAACAATAAATTCTGCGAGTCCGTGACCGCACCGGTCGCGGAAAAGAATCGATGACGCAACGATGGCGTGGCGAAGAGACTCGCCGGTCTCGGAGCCGCTGGACTAGCCCCGACTATTATGCAAATTGATGTTAATTAAAATCAAACAGACATCCTCCGCGTTCGCCGTGGTCTCGGGGCACGGCCGCTGTGTGTTCGCGCGTGCACGGCAAGACTCTTGTAAAAGCCGCTGCCTCGGGACAGTCATTGGCCGTCATCGAAAGTAAGCGTCGTCTTAATTTGTTCGAGCGATGTCGCAGACCAAAAATGGGCCAGTCTAGTGATTGTAACATCCGCGTCGCCTCCGCGAACACGAACTACTCAATTCCGCTTCTGGAAAACGGTTTTTGCAGTCTTCTCTTCTAACAAACAATCGCTGAAGCTGAAAAACTTGGTTTGATACATACAGTGAAAACTAATGAACATTTTCTCGTCCCGTACGGTAAGAAGGTATAGAATATATTTCTGAAATTAATGTGGAAACTGCAGCCTGTGTCGCCAGATTAAGACTTGTCCCCCCACTCTCTCCATTCTACTCTTCCCCTTCTACTGTTCCCCCACGCTTCCGCCCGGTCACGTGACGCGCTCCGTCTCTGTCGTGCAGGTGTCACAGCGTCACGTGACTGATCCGGTACTGGCAAAGAGGGGGTAACTTTTTCCCCTCGATTCCAGTCACTTCCCCTGATCTAACCACTCTGAACGCAGGAAATGTGAAAAGTTATATAGAAAGCGATTTATAGTATTGGTATTCAGGGTTAGGATCAAATGATTTCAAAAATATTTACTGTTTTGATTGAACGAAAGCATTATTATCTGAGGAATTAAAAATCACTTTTGAGTGTTCAAAATATTTTAGATACAATCACATTTCTCTGGCACAAAGTTACTGATATTAACAGAGAGTATTTCGAGGATTAATGAACAGCAGGTCGATTCCAAAACAGCTCTTTTCACGAATCTAATAAATTGTCCTATGTATTGGATGTTTAAAGCTGCGCGTTGCTATCTTGCAAGATGATTGCAAATATCAAAGTTTTTCGACTTTTTCCGAACATTTCGACGCCTTGACACTAAACCTGCCACCGCTGGTCAAAATGGCCGGTTCCAGATTGTTTATATTACAATTACTGAAATTATGCTTTCGTAGGAGACGATTAAATGCATATACACTACCGCTGAAAAGTATCCGGACACTTGCGAAATATGTATTAGCATCGCATAAAAGTTATTTCAGTGCTTAAAATAGTGACTAAAATCGATTTCTATTAGTTCCCTATGAAATATCTAACGTTTTAAATTAAAAATTACGTACGTGGAACTTACCAATACTGCACTGAAATTAAATACGAGATTCGTCGACGTATCCACCGCGGAGTGTCCGGATTGTTAGAGCATTTATTAAAATCCAAATAAATTCAATCTCGTCATTCTTATAATACAACACGCGACAGTTACTTTTAAGGCTCGGTAGGTTTAGCGTTAAACAACTCGAGAGTGCCTGAACAAATTTTTACCGTATTTTCCGAGAGACAGTTCAGCCGCCAATAGAAAGCCCCGCGGTCGTCTCGCGCGTCCTACTCGAATGTTTGCCTCTGGTATCGTCTTAATTGCAGTTGAAAACGCGAAACGCATCTGCGAATCCGTGGTTTCTTTTACCGCGGGGGTAATGATCGGGCTCGTCTAATGAAATCCTGCTTATTCATCGATCATGCGAGTCCCGCGGATCGTTCGTGGATGAATTTAAAAGGCGCAGGTGATCTCCCTGCTCGCCGTTCTCCGGGTTGTCTCTGTTCCTGTCGTTAGAGGAAAGGCGCGGGAAGAGGGGTGGTGGGGCGGAGGGTGCAAGAGGGGAAAAATCGACGTGGCAATCTACATACATCGCGGGGTCACATTAGAAGTAACGAGAAAGCGGGTCGGGAGCCACGAGCAATTTACGAGCAATAAGCGAGGCCCCCAGATCTCCTGGAAGAGCGGAGAGACGTCGTTAGGATTGGAATATGCACGGCCACGACCTCGGGTGAGCCCGCCTAGGTTCACCTTTCCTCGACAACTTCTCGTCCGTGGCTCGACCCACTCTCCTCAAGTGCACCTTCACCGATACACGTGCACCGACTCCGCTCGACTTCTTCAGAGGAAGAGGATGCAACGTAATCCACCGTTGTTCGCGTAGGAGTCGATGTAGACGCCGGAGACAAAAGACCTCGTGCGGTACGATGCGATTAATGCGCGATGCATCGCCACGGAATCTTTGTACCTGTCCCCGGCTGCGTCGGGAAACGATTATGTATTTATACCGGGTGATCCGGTATTCCCCGGCTCTTCTCCAACTCGTTCTCCGCGGCTATGGTAGCCGAAAGCCGACAATTCTTGCGGTGGATCCTCGCTCGTTGCGCGAAACGAGTGACCAATTTTAACCGACGCTTCGTTGCGGAACGATCGTAGTGATTCGTTGTGTCGAGCTTCTTTTATTTTCGTGTAGCTACTACAATTCCTGGCGACAAGTACGGCAACCCAGGTGGCAACGAGCGAGGTTCTACTGTAGTTGTGCAGGGGGCCAGATTTAACCCTAATGTGCACATCTCAAACTTTCTACAACGTTCAGTAAAATTGCAGTCGTTGGAATTCCTGGTTTCAGCGCATTTTTACGCCTCGAATGGGAGTCAATTGATAAGTCTCTATTTATAAGGGTGTATATTTAGGGTCCCGATGTTTGGGGTGCGAAAGGGCGCGCCTTTCCCCGAAGGAATTCATAAGAATGTGGATTGGCGGCCGGATCGGTAGCCCGTGGATCGTCTCGGAGACACTTTAGCCACGACTGCCATTTCGAGCGTGCATCTCGGCGGCTGCTGTCTCTCGTTTCGAGTCGCTCTGATCGCGTCGGCAAAAGCGAATCGGAGAATTATAAGAAGCCGGATCGCGGCGGGCCTCCGAACGGCGACCTCATTGATACACGATGCACCGGAGTTCCTCGTCCGATAAAAGATGCACCGTGCACCGTAGAAGCGCAGCGTTGACCGCGGACGGAGCGGTATCCGTGGAACGGCGACATGGAAATAGTCGCGATAAATCGCTCGCCACGAACTATTCCATTATAAAGGAGCATGCCCCGGGTAACATAGCCGCTCGCGACCGTTTGCCTTTGTGCAACGGCGCACCTACCTGTACGTGCATCGGCTGCCGACAGAGCCGGCTTACGACTAACGACAATCGGCTCCGGAGGATTTCCCTGAAACCCCTACGCGAATCTTGATGTATATCTCGAAGCGGGGACCTCGCTTCCCTGAATGAATTTCCTGCGCGGGCTCGCGACAGGGAAAGGGTGGAACGGAGAGGAGTAGACGGCCCTCCGGGGGCTCTCTCTACACCGTTTCCCAATTCCGCGGGAGTTTTATGGCGACGATTCGCGCCTCGTTCCGAGAAAGACTCTCTCGGAAGAGCGGCTAAATATGCGTTGAATTTGCTTGGGAATGAGGGAACGATGCGCGCCGCTCTTTCTACCGGGACCGTGGAAATGCACTCGCGAGACCGCGCGCGATCCATCTTCCAGCTGGAATTGCAGTGGAACTTCGATGAAGTTTCGGTACGGCGGGACTTTATCCTCTATTCGTAAAGCAACGTGGCTCGGAGACCTTCCCGAGCTGATTTCCACTTTACCGAGCCTGCTCATTCACATTTCTTCCATATTCTTGCTACTGAATCTCGATGTAAAATTTGCACGGTGGAAGAAATTAAAATGTTTTTGGAATTGAATTGAATCGGGTTCAATTGAATTGGTAAATTCTTACTCGGTGAATGAGAGATTGTGGCCAGATGAGACGAAATTATAAACATTGCGACGATGATAGAGAATCTCTTGCGTTAGTCGGCGTGCCTATTATTGAAGAAGAGTGAAGACAATTTACAGTATTAATATTAAACTTGAGATAATAAAGCAAAAACAACTATAGCGAGGAGAGAATTGTGTAGAATCGCAACATCTGATTGGTTCCTTTGAGTTGCCATTCGACTGCAAAGGCTTCAAATAAGATTGTTCGCACACTATGACACAAATGGCGACGCACAGACGTCCCTCCCCTTCGAGTGCACCCCTGCGGCGTCATCTGATGAATCACGAGGAATCCAAGGATGTTCGTTCGACCTCGAGGGCCGATCCCCGATCGAGGAACGTAGAACCCGATCGCGTAATTAATGCCCGTGCATCAATTCACTCTAAGCGCTCATGAATCTGACTGTTCCTCATCAGGGAGCGATCGGCGTACCAGAGAGAGGTCCGGGAGGGGTCCGGGACTGTTCGAGACTGTTCGTAGCGTGCATCCACCCGCCGGGAAAAAAATGAAACGTTGTCTAAATCACGTAGAGGGGAACCGGTACCACGGTGCATCTTCGCCGGCGATGCACACGGGCCTTGTGCTGCGCGTACGCGACTCAGCCGCGAGAAATTAATAGCCCGATATTAATTCTTACCGATTCCGCCGCGAAATCACCGGTTACTTGATTCCATCAATCCCTGCGGGACTAATAACAGGCGATACTGCTGAGGTAGTTGCGGGCGTATGCGCCGTTGCACGCTATAGCGCTGGCAATCTTAACTTTGTTTCAAACCGTGAATATATTACTCTTTCTGGGTTGCGTACCTTCGGGTAGATTTGTAGAGAAAATAGCAATCTTTTGACGAGAAAATTAAATTATGAATGCTGTTGTATTATTTTTAGAGGATTGCCACATAATAAGAAGAGTAAAAAGAATAGAAAGCTACATATTTCTCTTATCTTATCTTTCTTATTTCCCAGTATCTTCTGGATGGCATTATGCACTCCAATATTTGGAGAGAACGTTCATCTAAATAGACTGCGAATTTTCATGCACAATAAAAATCGTCTACAATAATGACGCGAATAAAGATGATTTTTATTGTGCATAAAAATCCGCAGTCTATTTATATGAACGTTCTCACTAAACATTGGAGTGCATAATCCAACCCAGAAGGTGCTCCAACACAGTACATCCTCTATACACAACGGAATTAGTCTGATCGACCGACCACAAGTGTGAGCTTAATAGCAGCGAGAGTATCTGAATAAACATTCCGTCAATGTGCCATCGGGAAATGATCGGAGTCAACCGAGCGGCTTTAATTGCCCGATCGTTTAGCCTGTCTTCGGCAAGGAACGGCGGAACACCGGTAATTTCGAGTTGCCGACACGCCTAACCAGCTTGTACCCTGTCGCTCGTGTCAATCGCGTCGAAGACGCGTCGCTGATTGCAACGGTGTTCGCCTAATCGCGCGGCTGGTAATAACGGCCGGGTCCACTCGTTTAATATTATCGCTGGCTCTCCGACGATAAATATCAGTTAGTCCGGGCCCGGGACCCGCCGCCTCGGTTTTCAGTGTAAATGCAAAATCGCGCGTAATTTATGCTGGCAAGCAACACGCCTCGCTGGCCGAACCCCCGCGGCGAACTTGCAACGGCTTCATAAAGCGCGCGTCTGCACGGGCCGCAACCGCAGACGTGCCACCGCCATTGCCAACCACTCGCTTACACGTAGCAAATAATGCTAACTGTCGGGTCCGACTGTTTAGAGTTCGTTAATTCGTTTTGCCATACCGACGCCGAGCCGCTCGGCTCCGTCGCGAAGCTGATTCCCCGACTCGCGAGGGGATGAAACTCAATCCCTCCGACTTTTTCAAATGTATTTTCATGAACTGTGGAATTTTTTAAAATATACACCGCGCGGATCTTCTGTAGTCAGGGTAGTCGGATATTGTAAACGATGAATAACGAAAAGAGTAGTTGTTCGACAATCGATGAGCTGTTAAGTTTTCATCCTTTCTTTAAAGCCGCGTAGAAGCATGATTTTTCTATGGATTCGACGGGGCGCTGGTTTGTAGAAACAAATTTCAAGATCCGTTAACGGAATGCAGGTCTCGCAGGTAATGAATTGCAGATAACGTTGCGAACGTGCCCGCTAATCGACTGAAAAGTCGAAAGGAATCGGACGGGAAGATTGAACGGATCGATTCGGTTTATCCAACTGATCCCGAGAGCGATGAATAATAATTGTAGGCGCGATATTAATGCGAACCCGTGGGAGGGTTGATTCAACTTTGTTGCTTGGCCCCGGTATCGATGGCCCAGCCGTAGCCGGCATTACTCTAATTGATTCCCAATTTCCACTATTCCGGGGAATGATAAATTGGGCATAATAGCGTGCATTTTCCTTGAATATACGCAATCATAGTTCGCGGTCGGTAATGGTCAATTACCGGGGAACGCTGGAAAGGTTCGGAGCGGTTCGGAACACCAAATTGAGTGCCTATTGATCAAGAGGCCTTTCCATTGCTCTCGATGCCTGCCACTGAATGAAATACTCACTGCGTGTCTAAGTGGAAGACTAATTGCGCGTGTTCCGGACAGGTGGAACCGTCATTCGTCCTGCGCACGGGACGCTAATGAGCGCTCCGAACGGAAATTTAGAGCGGCCCGCGAATTTCCTTTGCCGAACCGACGACCATCCTCGACGATGCTCGAGGTGACGTTTTGCCTAACCCGTTTTCTCACGACGAACACGCCACGGTTCCGGCCTGTATGCCCCTTTCCACAAACCCATCGATCATCGATCGATTGTTAGCGATTCTGCTCTTTGCGCGTATGATCGATTTCAAT
Source organism: Halictus rubicundus (assembly GCF_050948215.1). Lineage (NCBI taxonomy): Eukaryota > Metazoa > Arthropoda > Insecta > Hymenoptera > Halictidae > Halictus > Halictus rubicundus. The sequence continues at coordinate 10,543,874 of NC_135152.1, forward strand.
TCGACAGACAGATAAATTAAACGGACCTCTATGCAAATTTCGCCTTTTTCGCTACTTTTCTTCAGCGGCAGAAATGAATTTAAAAAATACTTTTGTGGTAGAATCACTTTTTTTCCCCGCGCAAGTGAAGTTCGTAAAGTCTAACAAAAAGATGACCATCTGAAAATTCTTCTCCTTCGCGGTGCTATAGTGAGCTGGCAGTCGCGTTAATTCCGACAATGCGAACCGGAAGACTGGAGGAAGAGACGGAGCCGTTGAAGGGTTCCGTTATTTGCTTGGTCCAGTGGATCCCGGGGAAGCAGTATAATGGAACCTGCTGGTCGGCGAGCCTAATAACCTCGTATTGATTTGATCGACAACGATTTCCCACAATAACGCGAACAATACGCGGCACCGGGGTAGAGCCGATAATTTTCTGGCCTTATCTCGATCCCGACGCGGCGTTGCGGAAAAATCACGGAACCACCGAACGACCCACGTTCGAACTGGACCGGCTGCCATATTTAGCGATCCACCACGTGGAGGCGTTATTGGCTGCGACCGGAGTTCCTGTTTTCACGTTACCGCGTCTGCCAGAGCCCGATCCGTCCCCATTACCGGCCGTGTATTTCCACGCGTACGATTGTTCGACGCTGCAGCCGCACGTGAGAACCACGCTAGGTTCACAAATTCCTTCCAACGACCCGCTAACGAGGGAACAATAGGTCCGGGACGCGAGCCCGCTAATAATCGCCGACGAGACTGTTAGAGCTCTTCAACACCCCAGCGGATATAATAATTTCACCGGTTGAAACTGAACCCTGCAACGATACACTGGGTCATACGCGACCCTGGACTAATTCTTTGAACGCGGAGCTTTGACCGTTATGTCGTAAAATAATTGCATGTGTGGACATTGTTCAGTTTCTTTTGGGTACTTCAATTTAATTCCAGTGGTTCCAAATGTCACCTGAGAGCCTCGGCGAATTTTTGCATGCGAAATTTCGACTGTTATGTGGCAAAGTAATTGTATTTGTAGACTCAAACCGAGAAAATATTTATTTTATCAACTCCACTCGACTTTGAATAAATAACTTTGCAGTGACACGCTGGCGTCGTATATGACTCTAGCGAAATTTTTTTGTGTACGAATTTTTACTACTGTGTGGCAAAGTAATTAAAAATATGAATCCTGTTTGTCTTCTTTTAGAAATATTTATTTTATGTCCTCTAACTATACGTCTATTTTAAGGTACCTGCATACATTTTGACAGGATTGTTTACACAAAAGAAATCTGCAAAATATAGCAATTTTTCTTCTCGATACGAAATTTCTGGTCTTCAATGCTTCACTATATATAAAAATGTACTAATGTCACTGATCCCATAAGAAGATTTTTAATATAAGTGTAATTCAATATGTTTTAATAATAATTTTACTTGACTTGAAAATATTATAGGAACTTTTCGTATGTTTAATATTATATTTACGTTAAACTTTCAGTACCATTCATTTCAGGAAGTCAATTTATAAATGTATAGGAGTAGTACCACGGATAATATACGTCTCAAACCTCGCAGACAGAATATGCCTGTCATATTGGTTTCAAAGTGCGTCTGACAATAGACAGTCAGCTTTCCCTTGCACTTTGACCTATCTCTCTCCTACAGTTCGCTCCTCCCTCGCAATCTAATCGTTGAGGTCAATCATAGTATACCGAACGCGAATGGTGAAATTTTTCACGCGTGCATTATGTTTTCAGGCGTTATTGTTCTCGTATTTCAAGAAAAATTTACCGAGAAAACCCTGTGAATTCTAAGTCCTTTGGTGTTCCACTCACCGCTTGACGTCTCTTTCACACACTTCGTCATCTTTATGGTGGACTTACCTGTAACAAAGAAAATGCACATTACTATCAACATTATTAATACAAACACAATCTTAATTCATACCCCCAAAACCAAAGAATTTTTTTACCTTCTTTTAACAATCACTGCTTGGACAATAATGACGCCATTGCGAACGAAATTGGAAGATTTCTTCCAAAGAGCAACTTAAAAGTACAGTGAGCGATTAAATTATTTTGGGCCACAACGAGGAAAATATATTTATTGTCCACGTCTGGTAAAATACTTTATGAGAATTTAGTGCAGCCAGAAATTTATCTAAAGACTGATTATTCTAATATAAACTCGTAACCAAAGAAGTTCTCAGCTTCTCAAAAAATTCATTTACTAATTCCAGAATAAGTAGGTTGAATAAAATCTGTTTTGTCTTGCAAAATTAGAGTCCCTTGACAGCCTGCTAAGGTGTCTAGGACCACCCAAGTTCGAGTTCGAGGTTGAAGAATTTGAAAGAATTCGAATCCAGACAAGAGAAATGAAAAGGCTTCGAGTTTCCCATGGCGAGCACAGCGCGACGAGTTATCGGGACCGACGACGATTATGGTCGGCTAGTTATATCTATATCGACGATTATAATCGGTCCTCCATCGCGGGCTCCTCGCCTCGTTAGCGGCGAGCATATCGTCTTAACCAACGAGGTGTTTCCTTACTGCCTACCATCCAGATAGAGAATCTTCTTGTTCGGTCACTTGTTCTTCGCCGATTACATCGGTATGTAAATTTATCGTCGGTACGTGTGCGCAACTGGCCCTTTTTTCCCCTCTCCAGGTTTTCTCGTTACGTGTGCGCCGCACGGACGCGACGATTACGCTGTCCCGTATTTGACTGTGACGTACGAGCGATTATGCGAACGGTCGCCTCGCCTCGGAACACGCCGAAAGTGAAATCGAGCCGGTCGAGGCCCCTTGTTAGGAACACCTCGCGTTTTCGGTCATCCCTCGGACTTGTTCGCCACTTTGCAATCGCTGTGCCGAAAAAACACTAAATAACACTGTAAATGCAACATTTACAATTCACTAGGAAACATACGACAAGTCTTGAACGCATAGAACGCATCGACTTTGTTCGCTTTTGGCACAAAATCGAACGGTACGGTAATGTCTTGATCCAAGTCCAATTTTCGGGTCCGCGCTGTGACATGGATCGTGTAGGGCTACTATTTTCTTGTGACCGCAGAGACTGCGCCGAACGTACAAAAGGACAGCGCGTGTAATCTTGACTGTAGTTTAGACTTTAGCGTAGTTTAGATTTTAGGAGGCAAGACTTCACTGTAGTTGTTTTAATAGCATATTTATTGTAGCTAAGGTTTTTACTGTATCTTAACCTTAAATGTCATTTCATAAGACAATTACTGAAAATTTATTGTAATTATAGGTAAATTTATGGAGTCATTCAGCTTCGCTGTAATTTATCAATCATATTTGTAGTTTAAAGACACTGATTTGATTACTAACATTTAGAGATGTAGATGAGCTATTTCGAGGAAACATTTAAAATGATTTTCTGCGGAGAGATTAAAACTGCAAACTGCGCAAAATATAATCTGCGAACGACGGCCAGAAGTTCTCAGAGTCGATTAAGAGTACGCTAATGACCGCGCGCAGCGTCACAGAAATCACCAGGTAACCGGTCATTACGGATCAATTGTCAGGTACTAGAATCGGATGCAGAGAACTTGCAAAGAGATCCGCGGCTCGTTTAGAGGCATTACGACGATTTGGATGGTCTTGTGCGCTCGAAACGCGTTTAGACCGCACCGTGGATTTCCATAAGGAGCGAAGGACGCGGTACAGAACCGATAGGCAATCGGGGGGGGGGGGGCAAAAAAAAAAGGAAAAGAAAAAGAAAAATGGCGAAATACCCGGTGTTCCGGTATAATCGTCGATTCGATCGTTGGTACGCGACACGTTTGCAGTTCCTCGAGGCCGCAAACCGAAGAATCCGAGGTACGAGCGATCCGGCCTAGGCCGACTTTCCCTTTTCCGGAAGATCGAGGCTATCGAGCTATCCGCTCGCTGTCCATCCTCATAATAGGCAGGATCATTTATTAAAGCGTTGATTCACTTCGTGGATCGAGTAATCGGCCGTGAGCGGAGCTCTATAACGTTTTCCTCTACGTGGATGCGCATTGAATACGCTCGAATAGCCCTATCCCGGATTGCTTCCGCGTCCTTTTCCTTCGGTATAAACGACGAACTATGCAGTCGGTTTGTCTCGTCGATTTGCGAACGGTTCTCCGATATTTTTCATTCGATACACGATCTCGGATACTTTTCTAATTAATGGAGCCCACATTTTACATGCTTACGACAAATATGCGTTATGAAGAATTGAATTGTGTTACCTTTTGATAGGCTTACTAAAATTATTATTAAGCTGTTGTAACGTTAAACGCAGCTTTTATCTCCATGGATTTATCGACCAAAGTGACCTTCCAGTTACTGTAATATTTTGTAAATCACATTGATTCAATAGTCCAGAAGCACTGTTCTGGGAATTGTTACATTAACACTAAACTGCCGGTCAAAATGGCCGGTGCCAGATTTTTTATTTTACAATTACTGAAATTATAAAGATACTTTCGTGGGAAATGATTAAATACATATATTTAGTAGAGCATGCACTGTAATACGAACCGCACAAAATCTGAATAAATTCAATCTCGTCATTTTTATAAGACTACATGTATCAGTTACTTTTAAGGTTAGGTAGGTTAAATTTTTCTTCCGTCTTAGAATATTTTCATTTTACCCATACGAAACTGATGCGATTTCCCCATATAATATTTAAATGCTTAGTAATCTATCGAATACAAATTAATTTGTAATGTAACAAATATTTTGTAATATTTTTTGTAATTTCTTTGAAATCATGCCAGAACAATTTTTAGTGGTGTTTCAGTGTGACCACTCGAGTGCAAAGGGTTAATATATTGTAGGTTACATGTGAGAGAATTTGGCGGGGATAATTAGTGAACCTTTGTCATTTATTTCTGTTCGAATGAGAGGCGTTCTGCGGTGCGGCAGCTTGCCGGTAGACCAATAACACACTCGCCGTATAATTGGCGAGTTCTTCAGAATCCGTATTCGCAGGGGAGGTTTTTCTGCGTGGCCGGGGCCCCGATTAAAATTCATGCAGCTCCGGTAAGGCTCTCCCAGGGCCCTGGTCTCCCACGATACGTGCCGGCCAGGTATTTCGTCCTGGTTCCCGAACGCAGGCTCGCGCGAATCAATTATCATAATTAATGGGGGTTGGGAGGGGGGCGGCGGTTGACTCGCGAACTCGCGCGTTTGCACGCACGTATACATATATCGCCGGGCCAGCATCCTTCAACCGGTGAATAACAAATCTCTATTCATGGGGCCGCGCGGACGATGACTATTCGTCGGCTTAATTAATCGATCGAGTGTATTAATCGGGACGATTATATCGGCGCAATTACGCCGCGCCGATGTCTACGTAATGGGCCATCCTCGCGGAGTCAATCATCCACGGAGAGTTTCTCCCGGCGATCTCGTGGCCGACTATAGGCCGGACTTACGCTTGTTAAAAATCCGCGGCGGATATCGTCGACGATTAACGAACAATGTACCGACATTATCCCGTAAGTGATATTCTAATTAACCGGGACTCCCGCCGAGGCAATTTTCGTGAAACCCGCGCACGATCGAACCGTCTCGTAATGGACGAAAGTGGACGACGTTAGTTCGCGAAGCGCACTTAAACGAAGTCATTGTGCATTTGTACATACGTGTACACGGTCGGTCTCATTAGTGACGGCACCATAATTCAAATCGGAAAAACCTTTTCATAAATGGTCCAAACGACTTCCGTTTCTTTCTGTCAAACTAGATGGATCAGTTTACTAGAGGATATGTAATGAAAATTTTGGAAAAATTGCGTTCGGTATGAATTACGAAAGAAACAGTAAAAGTTTCTGTTTACAAGTTTTTTATTTGGGCTTGTAACGAGAATTCAGAAAATGCGTTTTGCAAATTGGGCAACTGGTTTATGAGTTATAAACGATTAGAAATTGTGCCATTTATGACTGTGTTATAAATGTGATTAAAAGTGTGTGCCAAGAATTACTGTATATTTTCTTGGCTAGTTTCCTGGCATAATAAATTGCATAAACTTGCGCCAGATTGCCTACAAATGCGGAAAAATGATCGTGAAAAATTTCGCAGGGAAAGGGTTTAAGGGTAGGAAACAGTATGAACGCCAGTCGCAGAGACTCCGCCGGTTCCTCATTAATTAGTAACCACGCTTAACTGCGGGGAGACACAAGAAAAGCGCGATTAGGGTCTCGGCATCCGTCTACATCCATCATCGGCTGTCATTTCGACTCGCCGCGGGAAAAAATCGCAACGAAGCCGGGGGTTGCCGGTAGATTGGCGTTTTACACCGCGGACTTTATACTCCCGCGAAGTACTAAGTCACTGCGAAGGTGATTAACTTAATTACCGCTCGATACCGTGGACGAGCCACGGCCTCGCGCGATTTACGCCGCCGTCGCTCATTATGCAAATGAATTTTGCAAGTTGTTTCGCTGCTTTAAACACCTCCGCTGAATAATTGTCCACTAGGAAGCGGCCGTTCGATTTTTACCCGGGACATCGAGCCTAAATGCTCGGAGCTCCGCCGTGTGCAGTTAATTATTTTCTACGAGGCTGCCGCGAGGTGTCGCTCAATTTTCGCCGGAGTCAAATCGCTTCTGCGAGGTAAGGCTACGCTCGGATGAATTATCAGATAATAAATTAGGATCTTAACAGCGTTCCGGTGACTATCGCTTTTTGCAAAACCGTAAAATTAAAGAGCCGCACGCGAAATTAGCAATCATGCCTCTCGGGCCGCGCAGAGGCGATTTGCCTCACGTTGCGACGGGAATCGATGTCTTGATCATTTTTCGAGGTTGCCGCAGAAGTAATTAACATGTTGCGCTCGCTGAACGATCCTTCGAGTCGAGTGGATATCCGAAGAGAATTTTACGGTGTCCACAATCTTTCGCGCAGAGGCATTTACGATGCTGCCTGGATGCTTTCGAGAAAACGCCGGCCCGAATGCTAGCAACTCTAATTTGCGAAGTTCAGCGTAGCTTCCCTGGGCACAGTTGCGATTGCTATACTCCTTTCGAACATTTTCTTCGTGTAGATCAGCTCGGAAATGTGTCGCAAAAATTGAATGCTTCGATCTAAAGAAACGATACTGCGCTTTTGCTGAAATAGTACTTCAAGCGTTTCTATTCGTGATTTCTTGATAACGTGTTAAGCAATCTCTTTCAAATTTCGCAGACATATAGGAAAGACGTATCTTCATCGTTCTGTATAATTTTCATGTGAATATGTTGGATAGTTTATTTGATGATATTAGAAATTAATGTTAATATCATCTGTGACTTTTCTTTTTCAAATGAATGCAGTGCAACAAATTGTAGAAGAACCTCAAAGTGAAACACTGCGAGACGAACGTCGTAACGTAAGTAACCCAGAAGATCATTACGCTTGTATATCTGATGATTTCGTGTGGCAAAAATGCGAGCTTCTCACAGAGAGGTTTATAATAACAAGTAATAGCGTATAAAACACGAACAATACGAACTTCGCGGAGTCCCAATGACAGGTGCTTTCGCCATCAATATGCGCATTTATTGTTCTTGTTATCTGCCACGCCGGGGAATCGCTCGCGAAAAATCGGGAGGCCGAGGCTCGATTAGCTCGAGTTTACGAAATAATTAACAACGATACCTTACCGTGTCTCGCGTCGGGAAATAAACGCGGGAGATCTAATTGTAAGGTCCGACAATCCTAATGGCCGCGTCTGCGTCGTTAAATTGCCGCGGGCACGCAACGGGGCGAACGTTAATGAACCGATTGCCGGTAAACCGTGTAATTTTCCGGCTGGAGTCGTTCGTTCGTGCGGCCGCAACATAGTCGTGTTGAAATATTTGCCGCGAGGCGCATCCTTTACCCAGGAATTCGAAAAGCTAACCGATCCGCGCGGCTCGGCGGACGCGCATCGTTTTCCGTGCGATGCGTCCGGCGCAGGTGCAGCGCAGGCGCCTCTCGCAGGATCGCCGCGCGTCGATCGATCGGGACGCGGTTCGGTTATTAGCGATTATTATTCATCAGCGTGAAAGTTGCTTGCCTTTGCCGCCGGGGCGTGGCGTGGGAGTTTCATCGCCAGAAGATACGTAAATAGCCGCGCGACGGGAATTTCACGGATCGCCGTTGTTTGCTCCCCGCGGAGGCGATATCCTCGATCCTCGATTATTCGATCCTGGCGACTCGATCCTCGGTCGTTAAGAATCTTCCTCGTAAAACATCCCGTAAACAGAGACACGAGGATCGGTGTGCGGCCTGACGCTAAACTAGTGTCTCCAAATTCACGGAATTTAAAGCTCTTTCAGGATTATTTGTCCTTAAGACGCTATTGCTGAGGAAACTCTTTTATACATAGGATAGCTAGACCGTGTATTTACAATGTTCCTGTAGCGAACATCCTTGTAAAATGATCGTAACTTTTCTAATTTAGACTCCAGCAGTAGAAGAGTTTTGTACTTGTACACTTGGACTGACAATTTACTGCAAGCAAGGCATTCTTGCTGTATATTCCGTTGATTTTAAGCGTTCTTCGTTTAATCTAAGTATATTTAATATTTTATCGTGTTTCTCGTTGATGCATGGAGTTGTATTCAACATTTGTTGGAACCCGTCGCAAAAATTAATGCACGATCATTAAAAATATTCAATACAAAAAGATCGTTTCCTTGATGCTTTGTCTTGCGATTTTCAGTGTACTTCTTTGAACAAAGAAAGGTAACATTTCTTTGAACGTATAAAACAAGCAACGAACGTAATTTATATGGTAATAAAAAATATTCAACAGAAAAAGGACTGTTTTTCTATGATTGGATTTGAAGTCGATTCTTTAAGCGTACCTTAGTGTTGGAAATTTCATAGCAATTTCATTGAACGCACAAAGTGGTTAACGTGTATATTTTATCAGCAGATAAAGAATGTTCGGTAGAAATTTTTGATACGACAGGAATTACGGCGTAGGAAAGATCGAACAGCCAATGAAAAATATCGCTGTGTCTGCGCGCGGAGAGGAGAATGATTTCTGACGATGGTAATTCCGCCGGGTCAGTAGCTCGTAAATAAATGGACGTTTCAACCCGATCATATTTACGAGTCTCGGATCGCGTCTAATTATAACGTTCAATGGGCAGAACTCCGTCGGTTCCCAACGAAGGACTTTCTGTCGGTTTGACGGGGGCGTTGACACCCACACTGGAATGGACAATGAAATGCACAACAGAGATCATCGGTTTCCACGCCCAGACGGATATCTTCGGTTCGCTCTTCCTTTTGTCCCGGGGCCACGCAAGCGTGGCCAATTAAACGGTGCTCGCGAATTATATGCAAATACGCTTTTCCTTGTGCATTACTATGAGATCGAAGGATCGTGTACGATCGATCACTTAGTCTCAGCCCTCCGGAGCCCTCACCAAATCCGGTGATATTGAACGCAATTTTATTTTTAATTGAACGAGGTGATTTATGAAAAAGAAATCAGACTTCATTTCATCACTGGCTCTTCAAGAATGAAAATTTGCATAATCTTTGGGAGGCTGTCTATTAAATCTCTGTCTCCAGCTGATTCTTGTCTCATTAAGCCCACGACGCTTCGATGAAAAAACGAAAATGAGTCTGCGCGATTATACAGATTTTGAAAATCGTGGCGCAGTAAAGAAAAAGATTTGTTACGGCCATACAAGCCACACAACTTCTAAAACTATTAGGAATCGAACGCCATTGATCGAATAAAAATGGTGAATTCTGATCGAATCCTCTCGACTGAAACATATGGGAATAATCATAACAAGCCTACGCATTAATTTCTTACCTACAAACATATAATCGCGATATTAATTGAAACCCACAAATTGAACTGCATAAACTTTGAGCGGCGAAAGAAACAGTTAAGGAAAGGCAGTGACAAAACGATAGAGATCCACGGATGATCTGTGCGAACGCGATCCTCGATCAGGAAGCATGTTGCCGAGATCGGTGACGGAATAGGTGTTACTTTTGCACCGACGTATATCACTAATACGACGTTAATTGCGGCCGGTCGATTGTCTCTCTTAATGAGCGCATCGTTTCCGCGACTCGTATAGGCCGGTGCACCAATTACGATTGTCTCCGGCCGGTGAGTAACTGATTTAGAAGGATTTATCTTTAATTAGTTCGCTTCGAACCGGGAGTCGCATTACGCTCGATAGAAACGAGGAGCGAATCGAAGGAAGCCTTTCTACGGGAACAGTTAGGTTCGTATACGGAAATGGCGTCGGAATCGACAATAAAATGACAATGGGAAAACTTCGCACAATCGTACTTAATTAAAGAAGAGAACATGGCGCGACAGATGCAAACACAATTAATTTGATCAATTTCGTATAAAATGAAAGCTGTAAATATTTTGAAGATATTGAATCGCGTACAAATTTTCATTCATCCTAAACATAATAACGACTCAATTAAATGTAAATTTAGAATGCAGATTTTACACATTCGTGATAAAAATGAGTAGGTACGCTTTAAGGCAGATTAAAACAATTTAAGAAATATGTATTGGTCTCTATTAAAATAATTAAAGGAAGAAAGAAGTTTCTCGTCACTAAATTCGGTCTTCATTCCTCATTATTGAATCACTACCATCTCGCTGTCGATTTCGTGTAACCGTAACTGTATCGTAATTATGTCCCTATCGGGCCGATGCATCTCCAAACACTTAACAATAAAAACAAACGGCAATAATCTCGTGCACGAAACAATCGCTGGGCACTCGGCGGCGCCCGGTTTATATAAAAAGGAAAAATGCCCGGCGCGATAAGCGATATTCAATCTCGCTGTTTATTGCTTCATAATTTCTTCTCCGCGTCCGAGATTATCCGCATCTGACTTCCGCCGCAATTAAGTTCAACGAACCCGGCCGCGGATCGCGACGTATAAGTACATAAACGGCGCGTCTCTTTCATTTTTTATCTTAACACCGTCGAACGAACACCAAAAAACGAAAAGCTCACGTCGGCGAAACGTCCCGCCCGAAATAAAAGGAAAGAGGGGACCGGACCACGTAAATCCTCGTGAATTTCTTAGTACTGTTCCGCCTTTTACGGCGGCTGGATCCCCAAATTTCGGCGATGCTTTATGCCTACCGCTTTCTACGACAGCCTCCAACCTCCTTTAATTCAGCCCACCTCGTCCTTCGTAGGCGTCGCGCCGGATTCCCGGCGCTCAATAATTTCAGCTTTAATGCTGAATTAATGCACGATACTTATACGAGCGTGGCGCGCGACCGCTGATTTATGTCTTCAGTGAGCAGAGCCCACGGGGCGAGGCCTCGTCAGGCCGTGAACTTCATCGTGGAACTTCTAGGAGTCGGGCACGGGTCCTCGAAGATTACTGAAAAATCGATTCTCCATTTTTGAGACGCTAGGAGATGCTCTGGCTAAGTCATTTGTTCCCTGTCGGCTTTGTTAAATTAGCCAATGATTTATTAAAAATTAGTCACGGACCGTAGACTGAATTTATGAAATTATTAGGCGCACCCATAAGTAATCAATTATTTGCAAAGAATTTGTTTTGCCTTTAGTTCTGTATCGATCGTTGAAGAGGAAACACGTATTCTTTTACAGCTTTCGGTAAAGCAAGCCTGTGTTCAAAATATTCTAAAAAGTATAATTTCTTTTACAACCCTGCAATAATATGGCGACGTCCGTACCTTCCAAGGATCATATTCGTCATTTAATGCAACGGTAACAACAAAGAAAATTTGCCAACAAGTGTCAACTTTGGTTCAGAAGGTGTGCTGCTGGTGATTATGATCTCTCTGACAGGCCTCGAAGTGGACGACCAGTTGAATTTGATAATGGCACCCTGAAGTCTCTGGTGGAATCTGATCCAAAATTAAGTATACAAGAATTATCGAGAAGCCTTGGGTCCACATGGTCAACTATGCAAAGGCACCTACACGAAATGGGAAAGGCATATGGGTACCGCATCGATTATCTGAGACCGACAAGAATATTCGTCGATCAATTTGCACTTCATTGCTATCCAGACTTCGTAGAGATCCATTCCTTTGCAGAATCGTTACCGGAGATGAAAAATGGATTCTTTGTGATAACATAAAGCGTTCCAAGCAATAGCTTTCTGCAAATCAAACTGCAATGTCAACCCCTAAACCTAGCTTATCAATTAGAAAGGTATTACTGTGCATTTGGTGGGATTGTCGTGGCATAATTCAGTTTGAGTTGTTGAAACCTGGAGAAACAGTTACTGCTGAGTTGTATTGTCAGCAATTACAACGGCTGTATTCAGAACTATTGAAAAAGGGGGCATCTTTAGCCCACAGAAAAGGTGTAATACTGCAAATTGACAATGCCCGGCCCCATACAGCGAAACTCACTCAGAAAAAAATCAAAGAATTGCAATGGAAAGTTTCACCGCAACCCCCGTACTCACCGGATATTGCTCACTCTGACCATCATCTTTTCAGATCTCTGGAGCATTATTTAAGAAATAAAATATTCACTTGAAGATGTAAGGAGGCACCTCGAGTCATATTTTGCTTCACGAACCTTGGATTGAAAATTTGCTGGAAAGATGGCAAACTGTCCTTGACAATGATGGAGATTATATAATAAATTAAGAAATAAAAACTTGAATTTACCACAAAGTTTGTTTTAGATTTCAAAATAATTGATTACTTATGGGTCCACCTAATAGTTGCCGGTAGATGATGTGTGAACAAAAACTGGTCAGATTTTTGCCGTATCTTCGCCGCGAAAATCGGCCGATTTTAGGGGCGTGGCGTGCTCGTTCCGCGTCGGAGCGTTGCCGCGTCGTGCACGCAGGATTTACGTAACGCTGTATGTCGCCGGTAACACGTATAGCAACTATCCCGGTGCATTAGTGGTTCACTTAGCTGGGTTACGTATTGCGGCGCGAAGCGGGCGAGCGTGGATCGCCGTCGGCGAACAACTCGCACGTACCGGGACGATTAATATGCGGCACGATACGTGATATCGCCGCTCTTCTATACGTGCCAACACGTGTTACAGCCGGGAAAAATCAGACCCAGCCGCGCATCCGTACCCCCTTTATTCTATATTCAAGCGGATACATCATCCCGGCCGATTAATATACAACCGATTCTCACGAGCTTTTCATGCTGCCGCAACGCGGCCGCTGGCACAACGTTGACGCAACACGGAAAGCTACCAGCTACTGTTGGAAATTGATGTTATCACCGTGAATCGTGAGGACTCGCCGTTCCACGATAAGGCACGACGTTCCTGCAAACTTCGGACCAGCGAAAATCGCTGTTCTCCTTCTGCATTGCGGTGATGGATTCGCTTACCCTTTACACAGCCGGGATCGGAGTTACTAAATTTGTTTCGCTCGTACAACGTCGCTCCGCGATCTACGTTGCGAGCAGTGTCGATCATTATTTTTTTAGTAATGGGGGCCCCAGTGCACGAAAAGTAAAGCGCAGTTGTGAATTAACTTATATAGACTGATACAGAGAATATGTTTGCAAAATTAAACGTTTCATTACAGGAAACTGGAGTTAACCCATTTGCATGATTAGCGTTATATACGCTCAATTTTCCTGGTCCCTATCATTATTCGTTAGCTAAAAAATAGATATGGAGGGTGTTGTTGGAGATGAAAGTAGTAATTATGATTTTTTCTTAGAATGCTGAAATACGAAGTTCTTTTACTTGTAGCCATTTTAGTACTTAAATATAGTAAAAAAAAAAGTTTGGTGACAAAGGCCTTCTTTTCATATTTCCTTATGTTGCAAATGGGTTAAATAGACACATCTCTTTTTCTGAAATAGTTTCAGTAAGTTGGAAATTTTTGTTAGAAACGTATTAAGTCTCGCGTGACAAAATCTTCTAGTTTTTGTTGTAATATATTGAACAAGGTCCGGAATAACTACAGAAAAGTCTGCAAATTTTACCGAGCTTAATGATCTCGGCGATTTGAATTTCGTTCAGCTAGATCGACGATTCGTGTGGAACGTTCGGACGCATCACCGTCGATGTTCTCCGTATAATTAAATTTCTCGGCTGTCCGACGTGTTCGAGCACTAATGGACAACCATATTTACGTACACTATTTGTTCACGCCGGGATAAGTGTGGGAAAACTGGTAACGGGGCTGGAAACTCGCGATCAAGTCGTTTGCGGATGACGAAGCGCTCGTTTCACATGTTTGAGACTTTAATTCGGCGTGCCGAAATATTGACACAGCTAATTGCCGAGGGAATGCTTGTAAACTGCGGAAACCACAGCGTTTCATGGATCCTGAACCAGTTCGGGGTCTCTGGAGCCTTCCTGAAATCCGTTTCCCATGCAATTTTTAATAAAACAAAATTTCCGCCTTTCACAGACGTTGTCCGAAAATATAAAATTCATTTTAGTAAATACAACGAATATTCAACTGAGAGCGTATCTCGGCTACAAGAATATAAAATCCGGTGGACTATAAACTGTCGAAATTCACGAATGAAATCATTTCGGACCCAAGGAACGTTCGAAGAAGAGAGGAACGAAATATCATAGAACGAGTGAAACCGCAAGCGGAATATAATATTTCGCATAAAAGCGAATGAAAGCAATTTTAGCGGGAACAAGGGAGGTCGAAAGAAAAGTGCGCGCGTTTTAAAGAGCCCGGAGTGGAGACGAGACCAGATGCGAGATAGATAAAGCAACGGACGAGAGAGAAGCCGAGGAAGTCCGGGACAGCTTGGAGCCGATGCAAAACTTTCGCGCAACGTCGTTGGACGCGCAAGATCGTAAGTCGGGGTCAAGGGGTTAACCTAGTCTGCATGCACGCATCTAGGCGAGCTGGACGCGGGCTTAGGCTGGATGGGTATCGTCGCTTTTGCCTTTTACAGCCGCTCCAACGCGTATACATAAAACTACCGACACCAGTTGTACGGCCGAGCGCCACCAATTTTCAAGTAGCTTTATCGTTCTCCCGGCCGGTTGTCTGAAACGATTCGAGGATGGTCTTGCCGATGCTATTCAGGGGCGGAGATGGTTTCCCGAAACTCGAGACTATACCACCACTATACTCATGCTAATTCGCTGAATTTCATCTGGCAACCTTCGTTTCACTCCCTTCAAAATCGACGATCCTCCGGTTCTACTGCAACGAATTCGTTTGTAGGAAGTTCAAAACACACGCAGATAGATTGCAGAGCTATACTTGCAAATTATATTTGACCAAGCACTTTTTTCCCGGAAATGATGGTAGATTGTACATTTTGTTGAGAAACTTCATTTGTTGGTCTTTTAGTGCACTTTGTACTCTAGTGTAGACTATAAAAGCATAACTCTAGGTGTCAAGTTGTCACGATTGTACATTACTTTTATACGAGGGGAAACATTGCTTTGTAAATGGTTCTCAGCAATATTTCTAATATACAAAAGAACAGATAGATAATGTTGGCGAGCTTAACGGGATTGCTTAATCTTTGGTGTTGGTTTTGCGGGGGATTGACTCATCCAACGTCAGCCTGTTTGTTCTCCGCAGAATATAATAGCCTAACATCACTATCTCGCGCACGATGTTCCATGCCCATCCCTGTTCGTATCGCTCTGGAACAGGCTCTCCGAACGAAATGAGCGATCTAAAACCATTTAACGGATCAAGCTCGCGTGTGGGTGTCTGGACGCTTGCCGTCGCTCGTATTCACAAAATCGTAATTTCATCTCGTCGTTTCTCTGAACGCGAAAAGGTTTCACGAGCCAATCAAACGGGGCGTGGAGAAAACCCAAGGTGTTTAATCTTCAGAAAATCGACACGTTTCCATTGAAATTTTTGAAAATTTTTAGCATACACAGTGAATTCTCGATATATGTCGCCGAGGCCTGGATGACAAATGTCGCGGAATTATCCCCACTGCTTCGGGTATACCCCGCGAGGGGCCAAGAAGCTCGGGTGACCTCGGTCGGTGCAAGGTCACGTGGATCAAAGAATAGGATCTCCTGGCCGATACATGTCCGTGGCTAGACCCGTGTTTCGGACATATATGGAGTAAGTACTGTATGTGACCTACACGTTTCTCAACAAAAGTTCGTTTCCAGGCCTGAGTATAGTGACAAATATTGAAACTGTTCAAAATTGTATTCAAAATTGAACATGTATTCGTTGCAGGCACTATATTATTCTAAAGGCGAAAACAATAAAATTAATATTTCATAATACACGAGAATCATGAGCACTAGTCAAACATGTTCGACGCAACACGATGCAGCCACATTTCCGTCTTGGTTTGTTGAAATCAACAGCGTAAGCAGTAAAATTCTTTAATTGTCACGAATTGTTCTCGAGGAATGCGAATTTGCATAAAGCCATGCAATCCAGCGATTGCTCAATGCAGAATCAACAATAAACTAGTATCAAAGGAACATAAGAAGGTGCAATAACCTCGTGAGTTTTCTTACCGATACTAGTAATTGTTGACCATTATTGCAGCCGAGGAGCGATATAACAACGCCGAGCTTCACGGATGCATCCTCCGCTAATTGTTTAATGTACACGTGTAAAGAGGACATAAAGATAAACCAGCATCGAGGTAGCACCTGGGAAAATGTAGTAAACTAGGAATAATTTCTTGGTTTTATTGGTGTTCGCGTTATTACCGCGGTAAATTGGTATTATAATTATGATAAAAGTGCATACCACTGGCGCGGCCTTCAGTGACTAGGTAACACGAAGAGGGGACGGTGACGAACCAGTATCGAGGCAGTACATGACAAACTCCTGGAGACACTGAATAATTTCTCACTTTTACCAATGATTTGTATTATCACTGCAGCAAATACGTGATAGAATAATAGTGAAAGTCGCTGCAGTGTTTTTTAGGGACTAGTTGAATTGTGGAGGAGATAGCGATGAACTAGTATCGAGGCAGTACATGACAAACTTCTGAGGACACTGAATAATTTCTCACTTTAACCAATGATTTGTATTATCACTGCAGCAAATACGTGATAGCATAATAGTGAAAGTCGCTGCAGTGTTTTTTAAGGACTAGTTGAATTGTGGAGGAGATAGCGATGAACTAGTATCGAGGTATCGCCCAACAAAAATCATTGTTAGCTCACGTTCCTTGGTATAATCGTCCCACTACTGCAGCAAACGAGCACACTAATGCAAAGGCAAACTTTACATGATCAAATAAAGTACGTGGAGGGTGCAACGGCGGACAAGTATCGAGGCAAAACGAAACAGAATATTGAAGTCCCGAGGTCGCCTCTCACCGTGTTCCGCCAGGGACGTAAAATCGTCGGGTATCACGGTCGAATCATTAAACTGGGAAAATCTGCAGAAGGAAACGCTCTGGTACGCTCGAATGGAGAGATTACGTGCCGTCTCCGTACCGGCGCGGCGCGACTTCTAATATCCACTTTTAGCGCGGCCCCGTCGTCCGTCTCTCTTCCACTTTCACCGGCGGCTGTTTTCCACGAGGCGCTTAACAATAATACGTGCTGTGGCCGCTTTATTGCCGGTGCGCTTGTGCTAACGAGCGGCGGCCTCTGCGCGCCACGGCGAGCGCGTCCTTTCTTTTGCCATCGGCCGGGCGAGCTTGATCGGCACGGGAATCTTTTTAGCCTCGCGGAAACGAGAAAGGGAGGCGAGAACGAATAGCCGTGGAAATTTCAAGGAATGCCCGCATAGGCCACCGCGAGACACCGCGGCCGACTCCATTTCTGGAAACGGAGCCATTGATCCTGCCACCGTTTTCAACCCGACCTCTCCGAAATAAGCAACCAACGCTTGAAATCGCGTATCCCGACGTTGCAGATTCGTCTAAAGCCTTCTAACATGTATTCAAACAGATTGCGATTTTTGTACAAAATTTTTTGTTAAAAAAGAATTGTAAATTCACGCGCAGTCGTCCCGCAATCAATTCACCAGATCCCGTTCAAAATGATCGTTAGGAGCCCGGCGAAATTTAACAGCTCGACAACAAATTTTTACGAGCACTCGAGAACGCGCAATACACACCATTTAACCGTCACAATTAAATTCCTCGCAGCTTTAACTGTGCGGGCACTCAATCAACAGTCGTTCCGAAAAGCGTAAATCGGCTGAACGTCCGCCATCCACGAGATAACGATCCATCGGATCGGCAGTATCGGCGACAAACTGCCAGATTTTACGAGCTTCAGGGAAACTACGAGAGAGAGAGGCGAGTCCTTAAACTGGCCCTCGGTGGTGTCGCGAAAACCCTTTCGGGGCGACGGGGGGAGGGGCAACCGGGTGCGGAATATTAATATAATCGGTAGTTAGCGGGCCAATTAACCGGCTATGTCTCGATAAATGAGACGTCCTCGGGCCGCGCATACGTGTTACGGGTGCAGTTAAAGCGAACCGGTTCATGGTGCACCGCGTGTGTTTTCGGGGCCCGCGAACGATCGCCCGTCGTGAGGGCCCCCTTAAAAACGGATCCCCCCTTATTATGTTCGCTGGCGCAATGCTTAACGCGCGTCCGATGCCCTGCACGCGCTTTACTTACGACAAGACCGAATTTATCGTCGTAAACGGCCGGACGAGAAATTTGTTTTTACTTCGACTCGATCCCCCGTACCTTTAACGACCTGGCTCGGGGCTGTGGGCGCTGCGGGGGCGGGGCCAAACTCGGAGACCGCATAATTCGTTCGCGCATAGCGCAGTCTTTCCCCCCCTCCCTCGCGCAACAACCTTTTGCAGCTATTCTAGAGAAAACCACGTAGGGTAAGGGGCCCAATTACTGTGAGGTAACCAATTACCGTGCCTATATTTATTATACTTATTTTTAAAGCATAATGCATATTAAAAAACAGAGATTCAATTTTTTTCATTAAAAGCTGTTCATATGTATGTTATATATCTCTTTATTGATATTCATTGTGCTTTAAAAATAAGTATAATTACCCTATTTCTTACCCTATTTCTTTTCTATTCCATCGCGTGTCTCGCGAAAAAATTCATTCGGATATGGGAGATATAGTACATTACATAGAAAGAAAAAAAATACAATACCATTTTCTTTGAATGTCACTTCGATGAACATTAATAAGGTTGTTTAAAGATTTTCGTCAAACGACGGGTTCTACTACTTCTGATTTACGATTATTGAGATTCTAATGATGCGCCCATGAGGAATTATTCAACAGATTTATTTCTTTGGGTATACATTATTTAAAAAACGACTAACAATTTGGATAGAAACGTTCTTGTTATATTTATAAAGTAATGTAATACTCTTAGTACCCCGTAAGCCCCGTGTTAATAGAATTTATAGAAATGATCTTGTATTTCAACGGTTTCAATGTAATTCAATTAATCAAGTGATTTTGGATAGAAACCAAGAATCGTGTGTCATCCCTGATAGATTAACGCCATTACAAATTGCATGTAAAACAGGCCTGGGCAACTTCTTCCCCGCCGTCGCTTCACTACCTGTGTACAGGTTCCCCCACCACTATTCACTTCACATTACCTTATCTAGGTTCCTAGCGCCCACTTCTTCCACACTCCATAGGAGCATGGTGGGGGGTCTCGGGAGGGGGAGGGGGACTCGTATGTGGCTCGCGAGCCACCAGTTGCCCAGGCCTGACGTAAAATATATTTTTAATTCTCACAATTAGAACACTTGCATGAGACACCCTGTACATCGAAGGTTAGCAAACCTCATACGAGTTTATCAAAATCCAGCGAGTTCAACGATGTTCTATAGCTATGTTGTAAAGTGTGCTCCCCAGTTGAAATTTACGATTTCGGCAGCTACGCCCATCGCCTACTCTCCTCGCGCTCATGATGCCCAAGACCATTGCCCATGCCTGACGATGGGCAACTCACCGTCGCGTCGTGGCATCGTCCCGCCGATCTTATCGCGAATTATTGAGTTTCGAAACACGATCCTTGAACCTTGTAAACGACAATCCCGTTCCACCGGGGACCGGCATTAATTTATTGGCCTGTCCGCCGCTGCCCGACCGGCGAATTATAATTATACACCGGTAATTGCGGATGATATAATGCCACCGTGCACCGGGTATTAAACGGCGACGAAACCGTGCCCCGGAATCCAGGCCGGGAAGGGGCTCGCGAAATTACGCTTCTCGTTCGACTCGTTGATTTTTGCGATGACCCCGGGGCACGTGGGTCGATTCTGCAGTCGACATGGTTCTACTATAACGAACAATTTTTCGTGTCGATAAAAATTGTACGGTGCAGTTGTGTTGCACGATGGCAACGAATAATTGAAACTACCAACGCGTTTTTCTTTAAATCAAGTTTTCAGAAGCTCTACCAGAAATACCTGTGAGACTACCGGACCTGTTTCGACAAAATTTTGCAATAACATTTTTGATACTACCATCTAGCTCTGAGGAAGTGGATTTTTTGGTTCGTACATTTTCCCTCTTTTTGCGAACGAAAGAAGCTATAGATTCAGATCAAAAAATATCTATCTGAGTTTGAGTAGTTGTAGCTTCTCCAAAGTTGATTTTGTCAAAATTCGGACATGACAAGGACTGGTTGTTTAAATCTAGTTTAATGCATAATTAAAAAATTTCTATTAGATAAAATCTCACGAAGGTATATCTAACAAACTTGGTAACATAAACGATGTTTTGTAAAAATGCCTTCGGGAAAATGGCTGCCACGTCTTTCCAGTTTAAGCTATCAAGCTGAAAGTTTCAGCAAACACTGCTTAGATACGATACAGTAGAATATATATAATTGAGTTATCCAGGAAATATAATTTGACATATGAAAAGAATGGCTGAATTAATTTTTTCCACCGTTCAGAGGTCTGCAACCCCTTGTCGCAACAAAGTAACAGATTAGGCTACAGAAACGTGCGATGTCGAGAGCCGGAGGATAAACAGCTTGGGCAATCTCGTGGATTCACGAGGCCGCGTTGCTCGTTGAAATGTTATCCCGGTTAGCTCGAAATAATTATTTAACCGGGCGCGATCTCGAGTTTCTCGCGAGAAAGTAGGCGCACACGGTTCGTATTTATTGGCCGCGATGCACCCGCGCCGGCGGCGCTTCCGGTTCAAACGATACTGCGGCTCGCGTGTCATCGGGTTATTTCGGTTTTTATCATAATAATATACGATAATTAAGGGTCGTCACGAAGCGGGAGCCGCGGTCGTTGACGATTGTCCGGCGAAGTTTTCCCGAGGAGTTCCCTCCCCCGTGGGAGAGAAACCCGCGGCTCGCGGGAAAGAGAGAAGCCGCAAATCACCGGCGGACCGGGCTCGAACCGAGTTAAACGGCTTATTTGTCCGCTATCGCGGCGCAACGCATGACTTCCGGTTAGGCTACGAGGCCTACGGAGATTGCGTGTCGCGAGGCCATTCGATCTCGCGAGCCGCGCTCGCTAAAAGTCGCGATGCAATTCGCCGTATACGTCGTTTTCCCCTGGCTCGTTGACACCCGGGAACTTCGCGCGAGCTGCCCTGCGAACGTATATCCGCTCGTCCGGACGGTTTAGATGTTGCTGATTTACTCGCATAACTCACACTGCCCTGCGCGATAAACTATTCCGCTCGGGGACTCTAAAACAGCGATAACTTAAGCATCCTATTTTGACGCTCCTGGAACGAGGCGATCTTTCGAATTTTTTTTTAACCGACTCTAGCAAACCTACCGGCTCCAAACTTTCTGGACACGTTAATCGACGTGTAGAGAATACAGTAGAATTTTTTCAATGCGACAATAGTGATTTTGCTCGGAGTTATAGACGCTTCATCAGCACATGGTTACAGCACGGTTGTTTGAAGCAAGAAAGCTTCCAGAGAAGAATTTTTCGAGTCGGAACTGAGAAGCCTGTCAACTTCACGCTTTCTGGTTGTGTTTATTAATGTGTAGAGAGTATAATAATATTTTTAATATGCCTGAAAAATCTAACAAACCAAAGAGAATTTTGATCTCCGATGAGCAGGCTCTTACGACCTGTCGTTATTTCTTGATTAAGATGTAATTCCAGAACGTACACCGTGTCAAACAGAGATCCACCAGGTCCGAATAATCCAATTTCGATGTACAACAAGGTACATGATTGCAGCATTAGTTCCGCAAGTAGGTTGACCGAAAAAATAGCAAGGTGGTCGATTTTTCTGAAAAAAAAAAGAGTAACGGAGAGCAGCAAGATCATTTCCATCGGCAATTTCACGAGGGAACGTCCCCTTGTACATCGAAACAAGACTCGAGAAAGTCGTAATTGCTAATACCGAAAGGACACCGTTAATTGACATATCGTTCGGGGCTTGCAACTTAATTTTTTACCGTGCAAAAAGAACGTGACGCGGAAAGCGTCGCACGACGCATCCATTTTTTTTCGTCGCTCTCGTTGGGACATCGATCGATCGATCGTTATTTCGTGGAAACGTGCGAAACACGATGCCGGGGGACGATCCGTGAAATTATGTCTCGTGTAATGCAAGAACACGGCTCGGCTCCTTTCGTTACTTAAATTACGTTCTCTCCCTTTCCCCTCTCTCTTACACACACACACACACACACACACTCTGTCTCTCTGCCGCGATAATTTCCGATGCGTATGTTACGTTAAAAAGCGAGCATCGCTCTTAATAATCGTCCTCCGTGACTGGATAGACGGTTAATACGCGACATAATGTTGTGAAATTAGCCTCGCATAAACGATCCTGCTGCGAACACGCGAGTGAGGACAACTGCGTGATTATGGGAAACGCACCGGCAAAATATTCTGGAAACGAAGCTCCGCGAATCTGCCGGTTAAACAAATTTGTCGCAGTCGGTGAAAATACGCAATTACTTTAATTCCTGCTCCCGAAATTCTGCGGTGTCGTGTGCAAAAATCTCGCAACACGTGTGCTCATTTTAAAAATTTACCTCGGCTCAAATTAGCTTTTCCAAAAATCCTGTCTTTCTCTTTCGAAATTTTATACGTTCAAACTCTACAGAGTTTAAAAGATTTTTTCATGTTCGTTTCAATCGTCTAAGAAACTCGTCTATGAAATTGATCGACAAGTTTTCATTATGATTTCGTCGTACTTTGAACGGAACGTGTAAGAAAAGACATCGCGGAAAAGCAACATCAGTTTGGCACTTAGTTTTAAAATTAAGTTGAGTAGCGTGGAAGCAGAGTCGTTACTTAGAGGTACTCTAATTTTGTGAAGCAGGTTATTACATTAAAAAAAAAAAGTGTAGAGTGAAATGTAGTATTTTATGCAGTAATTGCAATTGAAATTGTTTAAAATGCTTCTCACCGGATTGTCGAAAATAAGGGAATCCGTACCGGCTTCGAGCGTGTTTGCAATCGAGGCGAACACGCGAGAGCGGATTACAGCGGCGTTGTGTGTCGACGCACGATGATCTTTTTAATAATGCAAACGTAATTCCCTTTCGCCGTGGCGTCGGCAGCGCAAGGATCACGGTGCGCGCCGGGCCCCGATTATACAATCGAAGAAATCAATTAACGTCGACGAGAGGTAACGAACGCCGGCCGTGCTCCACTCGCGGCGCGTAGATTCGAATCGCTGATTCATTGCGGAGGCGCTAATTGATAGTAAAACTACAGAAATGAATAACTGATCCTAATCGATCAATCGCTACCGCTGCGTTCCCCGATCTATAAACCACGAGAACTCGATATTTCATGAAACCACGAGCTCAGAACCGAGCTGAATCGAACAGCGTCGACGGGCTTGGACGTGTACCACGATCTCGATGCGATTATGCTCGAAGATCCCGCGGCTTTTAATAATCTCGTACCATTCGAGGAGCCAATTATTCCCGGTGAAAGTGGACGTCGCGTCAAAACGGTTCCCTCGCTAATGCATGAATTAGTATAACGAGGGGCGAACTGCTGGCAAACGTCGAACGAGATTCTAACATTTTTATTTCATAAAATCAATATTACTGTCTTAACTGAACCGGTAGAATTGGCGAGAGAAAAGCTTAATTAACTTCCTTCCAGAGTTTAACAACACACCTTGCCCTGATGATCGGCCGCATTAGATTTTACGAGGCTAAATCTTTAAATTAGTAAGACTGCACAAATTAATTCTCATATGTTTTTCCATTGGTTTCGAACGCAGAAATGTTAAAAAAAAAAAAACGGACAGAAAGTTAAATAAATGGAGAAAGGCTTCACAATTAATTCTGATCCATTTTTCGAACGACGAGACTCAAGATACATTCACAATCACAGCAGACGTTCACCCTGCTCCCGTAACCCACATATCAGCCTACAGAGGGACGGTCACTATGACAATCGGGACTTCGAAATTCGTCTTTCCCTAAATAAAAAACAGGCAGCGAAGATATTGTTAAACGTACTTTCTCGAAATCGAGGTTTCACGATGCTTCCGCTCTATTTATTTATATTCGGAGGCCGAGGTCGGAGCGTGGCGTCGCGAAAAACAAAACGCGATCGATCCTCATTTTTCACGGGGCGACACTACCGATCCCGTGATCGACGAAAGAAGTGGCCCCGCGCAATAGAAGGCAACGACGCGGCGCGACGCGACGCGACGCGGCTCGTCCCGCTACCGAAACCGGTATGCCGTGTTGCACCTGTACACAAATCGGTCGGCGTTTATCTGGTATATTTCATCTGGAATTTTTTCCCCCCGGTAGGAAAGTTCGCCGGCCGGCGCGGCGTTTCGAAAGACAGGTCAGCCCCGGGGATAGCGGTGGCACAAGTCCCGCGTGTCTATGGGGACGTGTAAGATCCCGTTTCGCGATAAAACGAAATAACAAGTCGACAGAGAGTGGTAATCCGGTTAATCGATCGGCCCGAGATAATCGATAATGTCGGTGATCCATTCTAGGTGGTCCAACGTTGCAGCCGGGCGCGATCCGAGGTAAATGATGCGTGTAATGGCTGTCAACGGGCTAGATGCCGCACATCTTCATCCGTTATTAATGCCCCGGCCGATCTTAATGGATCGCTAATTAGAACGGTATCTTGTCGCGAGACGCAATATTTCCGCGCGAAACACGTTCCACGCTTGTCCTTGTCGTCGTCGTCGTCGTCGTCGTCGTCGATGCCGTTTTGTTTTCGGCCGGTTTTCCGGGGCCCGAACCCGTTTCGCGATGCGTTTAGCTTGCCCGTCCCGTCGAGCGCATTCCGCCGCGGACTCGTGCGATTAATTCACGATGATCGGCGTTTCGACCAGCTCAGATCGAGCGCCGCGATAGTCACGCTGTTTTGAATGGCTCGAGGAAATCTATCCGGCGCGCGTGCAATTAATAAGAACCTCAACTCTTTCGTCACATGACGAATGACAATCAAGAATGCGCAACGAGAGCGCGTACCGCGCGTTACGTTCGCACTCGCGGTCTTATTACCTTGCTCGCGCCATTAATAACCTGTATTATCGTTACTGCAGGTGGATTTAGTTGGCCTGTTATATTTGTAATTACTATCATAACTCCGGTGCCACCTGCTGGCACGGTGCGTTCTTCTACTTCTGTGTCCGCATGTTTGATTATTCGATACGACATTTTTCATTTCGAAAAGTTTATTCACGGACCAGTTCAAAAAGTGAAAATTATACGCACCTTTCGTTTCTCAATGTGTTCTTCAACACCGTTACAGCCTGTAGCTTTTATGCGGCTACAATGCGCGAGCGCAATTTAAAACGGTAGAGGGGTGAAATGATTTAAGAATGGGGCAATGCATTATTTTCAGCTTGTTAACGGACCAATGCCGCCATATAAGCGGCATGGCACTTTTACTTACTAGGTCCAATGCCGCAAATATTTTCCTTTCTATATTTGATATAAACATAGCTTGGACCTGGTGGGAAGTAAACTTGAAATACTTCCGGACCGTTGAGGGTTAAAATGATTGAAGTAAGAATGAATTGTCTGGCTGGCTCTAGTCTCTTGCAATTGATGCAGACAATTTTTATTTTGCATAAAGATCCACAGTCTAGTTACAGGGGTGCAAAGATGAGAAAAACTATTTTTATGCTCAGATAACCTATTGAAAATGTAATTATTATACGTAGAATGGCTAGAATCAGTAGAAACACGACGTTCACAAAAGTATGTGTATGAAGTAGCTTTTAAATTGACACATTTGTTAATATCGAAGGGAACAATTTAAAGTTAAGAGAATAAGTAGAATTAAGATTGGCAGTGATGAATACGTTTATAAAGGTTAAGAGTCACGAGTATAATTCTAATAAATCTATGTTCCTGAAAGTCGTGTTATCTTCCTTCTGAAAAGACGTCCCATGTCCCTAGGATGCTTCCCATTCTTAAAAATCGTGCAGCTATGCTTTTCTTCCACTAAAGAAAGGAAACGCGGCGCTTGGAACGGGGCCAAAGACAGACTCGGTGTTCCTCGCAAGACAACCGCATCTCTCCGCAAAGCACGTCGACATATTCCCTAAGAAACTCTCAGCAACCGGCGATGCATCATCACGGAAAAGCCCTTACACTGAAATCCCGCTTGCTCAGGCATCGCCAAAACAGCAACGCGGTTGCTGGTCGTCTCCAAAGTCGCCGCATCGGTTCTGTAAAAGGGAAAAATCGGCGACCGGAGGAGGACTCGTAGGAATTCGCGGCGATATCAGTTCGCAGGGCTGTGAAAGAAGAAGAAGACGAAGAAGAAGAAGAAGGAGAGAGTAAAGTAAAGGCAGCGCGAGCGGTTCGTAGAGGATTGGTCCAGGAGCGGGCAAGAATCTCCTCTCTTCCGATCGATCGTTAGGCCCGGCCCGTTTCCCACAAGTGGCGCGGCCTGTAAGCTGAAGCTGAAGCTGAAGCTGAAGCCGGAGGAGCCGAAGCCCGAAGATGCCCGGAGCCGAGCGGGGCCGAGAGGAGCTCCTTATGGGGTTGCAGCACGGTCAATTTGCGTCTAGCAGAAGTCACGGGGTGCCTTCGTGCGCCCGTTGCCGACGTCATACCTGGCGCATAGAAATGTCAACCGCGGTGAAGCGCGCGTAAAATAAGATGTAGCGTCGCTGATAACAAGCGTCTCCCTTCCGGCTCCCTTGGGCCGCCGCCGCGGAACCGCCGCTAGGGGAAAAGGAAAGGAAAGGGCCCCCTTTAGAGGGGGCCAGCCGGGCCCGGGGAGGAGCCGAACGAGGGGGAGAGAGCCGATCTGATAGCGCAGCAAGAGGAGAGGAACCGGAGCGTCGTTACAGTCCCCGCTTCCAACGGGCCCTACCTCGCGCTACCGTCTTTTGCTCTTGTCTTTTCTTCCTTCTTCCCATCCTCCTACTCTTTTGCTTCTTCTTCTTCTTCTTCTTCTTCTTCTTCTACCAGTCCAACCGCCCCCTCTCGCCGCAGCGTTTCTCGTTGACCAGGGACGAGCTTGTAAATTTGTGCTCGCCTCCCTGATAAAAGCACAAAAGGGCCGCCGTTTCTCGGCCGCATTTGCATAATGCGCCGCGAGAGGAGAAGGTGGACGGCGTCGGCGCCGATGTGATGACTGATTTAAGGCGGGCGCACCGTTCGCCGCGCCAGCCCGTAATCATTACCCGGGTTAAATGAAATCGAGAGAAAGCCGGATGATCGTAGATGCGGACCGACCCGACACTGTCGCCGCGGACTGTGCTCCGCCCTATCTCTGCCAAACCATCTTTATCTGCGGTATGAACCACGCTATTGACAATTCCCCTGAAACACGCACCGGAAACGCCGGGAGGATCGGGACGTCGTCGATCGTTGGGATTTTCGTGCAGGTGTCTTTCTAAAACCCTCTTCTCTTTAAGAATCCTGTAACATTGTTGGATGAGCCCATCCACCGATTCACTATTGATTCTGGTGTGCCAGAGCCTGGTCAGTTATTAAAAGTTTCGGTTAAGTTTCCTCCTATAATATTTCCCTTTATACCTTTTAACACGTTCACGCCGGCGCTGTAATTCATGCTCCTCGCCCATTGGCGGCTGCGCTTAAAGCTTTTCGCTCTATCGGACGGGAGCTAATCCAGGGCATTATGCAGCATTGACAAATCAAATGCGTATCACCGGTGGTATGCATCGCCCAATGAGGCAGTCTAGTTCGGGCCACGGGTGGTACGCGCCGGCGTGAACGTGTTAAACACAGCTCTTCAATTTTGAAATGAATTTGTGAAAATTGTTGAGTTTTCTTTTATCTCGAATTAAGATACGATTATACTCGGCCCCATTACTCTGGATTTGCTCTGCAGTTTCCACGATCGCCTAGTCGCAAAACAGTTCCAATTTACGCCACCCACAGGTGTCCACCGGCTTTGGCAGGTGGAAGGTTCGCCTTCGGTCGCAGGTTTCTTCTGCGGCCGCGGTCCGTTTGCAGCGTTTGCGGTAACCGAGGAGTAAAAAGCAGGCTCCTCGATTTTGAAGTGAAACGGGCACGGAAAAAGCGACACCGGTTTCGCAATTAACGAGGAGAAGTTGAAGAGAGTCCTCCGCGGATGGAGGTCGCCCGGTGGAGGCGGAAAGTTACGGGCGGTCGTCGCGGCGGCGGTCGTATCGGAACGGTCGTAGTGGAAACGGGGCTCTCTTCCGTTACGGTCAGCCGGGGGGACTTTCTTCCCCCGATTCGATCGTCGATATTCCCGAGTCGCTTCACGTTTCTTCCATTACCGGCACGTCGTAAATAAGATGCGACGACGCTGAGAAATTATCGCGGGCATCTTTCAATCGGCCCGTTCTTTTGCCCCGGTGGAAAGCGGCCACGCGGTCATTCATCACGGTGCGACGGTTTGTTCGAACCCGAGTCTTCTTCTCGGTTTGATAACGTTCGGCCAGCCTGTTCTTTGCTCCCGTGCCGGCCGACTTCTGCTCGGCTCGCGGCGAACAAATTGCGAGCGTTTATAACGCTTGTCGCCTATATGTCACGACTTTCAGCGGAAGTACTGCCCACCCCCCCTCCCCCTCGCCGCGTGATTTATCACGAGGCCCGCTCCGTTTCGCCTTCCGGTATTAACCGGCCGATGCTTTTCTTGCCAGGGCGACGAATCGGAATTCCTTCGGACCGTTTCGCTCGTCCAACTCTGGACGAATCAATTTCTCGATCTGCGAGGCGGCCCGAAAATATATTTATACGACCTCGACGGCTCTAACGCCTCGTAGCATCGGCTGCGTTGCAACTAGACTGCAGATCTTTGCGCGACATAAAAATCAATGGCAAGAAACAGGAGTCGAGTCAAGATCGCAAAACAAGTTTCAACGACGTCCAGAGAATACGAACTCCGTTTCTGTTTTTTCGAAGACGTTGGCTACTTGAACGCCTTATAGAATTAATTGTATAATTAAACCGCGGACAGCTTGAATTCTAAGTACCTCGGTGTTCCATACACTCACCGCTCGCTGCCTCTCTCATTTATCTCGCTGACTTTAGGCTGCACTTACCTGGAACAAAGAAAATGCATATCAGTAAGAACGATACTTCACACTTCCGAAAACGAAGGATTCTTTTATATTCCTCTTTCAATAACCACTGCCTAGGTAATAACGTTACAACTTTCATTCTGCATAAAAACCCGCAGTCTAGCGATCACTCGTTTAAATAACATCAAATTGCACCATGATCATAGAGAAACAACTTCTTCGGGATCTAAAACATCAAACGAACCTTCTCGATCGTGCGAGGTGTAAAAGAATCATTAAGTACCGCCCAGAACCTTCCTGATGAATCCATTACACGGGAAAACTTGGGAACCCGTTCCGCTGAAAAATCAATCAGCAAAACCATCATAAAAATATTTAATGACCTGGTGTGCAGAAACCATCCAGTACGGAAAGATCGCGGTACGGCGAATCGAGTAAAGAGTAATAAAAGATTTATCATGCGGGGGTTCGATGCCAAAGAAATAACCGCTCATCCGCGGGGATTATGCACGTTTGTATCGATTCATTGAATTTTAACGATCGAGTGTTTCTAAACGCAGCCGGGGTCGCCGAAGTTCATCCGCGAACTGCGAGGCAAACGTGTCTGGAAAACGCGAAAGCGGAGGGTCTGTAAATCAATAGAGAGGTTCAATGGAGGGATCATCCGTGGAATATCGATTGACTAAACGCGGGTTATCGCAGCCGGGGTCGAAGGGTTGCCTGGAACCTGAAAGGGCTTCTACGTGTCCGTGGAATCGCGGGGACGTTCCAAGAAACTCCGCGTTCCTCGCCGGTGCCCGGAGATCGCGCGCAAAGCGAACTTTTAATCTCGCCCGGCTGATAATGAATGCCGCGCAACTGGTTTATGAATGGGCCCAGGCATACCTCGCGCGCGAACTTTTTCTGAGAACACCAGTGTGTGGTTGCGCACCCGCGTACTTTATGATTATTAGAGGGCGTAGCTGCTTACCGGCCGGGATAGAATAGGGGATCCGAGGATCACAAACCGGTCCACCGGGCGAATGAATAGCCAGGCGAGAAAAAGTATAAACAAACCGGTGGTTTAAAGTTTCATTTTGTTCACCTTGGAATTAACAAACTTTCGTAGGAGTTACGAGCTTTTGCATTCTGCGACACCGGAATCGGACACGAGCCCAAAAAAATTTCTGCTCAATAATATTATTGTAGTCAATTTATCATTGTCAATTACTTATTTAAAACCTCTCTTGGAATATTTCAGGTTTTCAGTCGTGAATTATACACTCGAAACTATCTTACTAAATTTTTTTGGAATTTAAAAACAGCGTCCGATCAAAGTACATATGTGGGTGACGGAATTATTTGTCCTGGTTTTAAAATGAATTTTTACGTTAATATATTCATTGCACCAAATTCAATGAGGATCTGTAAAATGGAAGAAAGCTGGAAGACTACTCGATATCATACATTGAATTTTTTTCAATTTTTATTTCATTAAATAACTTGCTTTGATTTTATGGAATTTTTTAGGTTTCTAGTTTGGCAGTCGAAGTGATATAAGACGTGTCCTCGACGTGTTGCGGATGAGGGTACCTATTTACGTTGTTCCTTACTGGGCTGAGAGTTTATGACCCACATGGCAGATGTCGAGTTCCAAGTTCGGAAAATAATATTGTTTATTATGAACAACGTAAAACGGTCTATGAGCTGTTTGGTGGGCCTTCTCATAGCAAAAGCCTTGTTCGAAGTTCGAAAAATAGAAATTTTTAAAAAATCCTACGAACAAGGTGAAACGATGTCTGATCTTTTTGCGACTAGTATGACGATCGTTGCAGCGTGCAGTCGCCGGTTCCACGCGATTCACACGCTGCAGAAGAGGATCCCCCGCTGAAGTAAACCCTCTGAGAGAGAATGAGTCCCAGTGGGCACGGACTCCAACGAATTACGTTTCTTTGCCCGCTTCGGGGACTCCTCTCGCTCGGTGATGACATTATGACGGGGTTTCCGTGACGCGAACGAGGAAGATCGAGGGTCCCGGTAATTTAATGCGCATACACGGTATTAGGCTGTTCTTGCTTATGGGACTGAAACACTCGGTTTCACGGATTTGTGGGTTCTTACCGCGTCCCCGGCCACGGGATATGCCTGTTAAGATTGAAATTAAGGATCGAAGCGTTTTGCCGGTTTTTCGCGGCGCGGCGTGTGCTTACGTTTAATAGTATGGAGTTTCCTTGCCCTCGCGGCGTTTTATGGTGCCCGCCGCTTTATGCTACTCGCGCGGTACGATTCAAACTGACTTTTTTGTCCGGAACGCTTTTCTGCCGGAGTGGAACAGGGAATTATTTATTCTGTGCGTGTCTGAATTTTGTTTCAGTTTGTTTCGTTTGGATTCTGAGGCTTCAAACATTTATAAAATCATAGAACGAAATCAATCAGTATAACTTTGTACGATGAAAGAATTTGCAAAATATTAACGTTGATTCCTACATATTAATGCAGTAAAGTCTTGATCTAAGCCCGATCGTCGGGTCCATGCTGTGACATAGATCGTGTAGGGCTACTATAACGATCGCGCAATTGGATTAGTAGTGGTTCACACCGATATGCCCGACCCGGTATCGGATTACACGCCGGAGGCAGCTAGAGCTTCTCGGCTCCAGTGGAGGGGGTAGGCGAACTGCCTAAGATCGTGTAGCCCCGTTCGGCTTGGATCAAGACTCTACTGTAGAATCTTCATTGAGATCGTCTTTTGAGAAAACTGCTTTCGGTGAGAGAGGTTGTCACTCGGGCATTTTTTAAACTATCGCGAAAGGTTGACTACGAGTTTTACCATCTATGTACTTTTAATTAAACCACTCGATCAACCCTCATATTTTTATCAAGCTATATTTCAATTTGTCTTTAGAATCTTGTGTACGTTTTCGTTGATAAACAGTCCACTGTCTTGGACAATCATCGATTTATGTTTGTATCATAAAAATATGCATTGGAACCATACAAAAATCGAGGTTACTTCGACATCCAACAGAAAAGAGTCTTTGAATCGAGATTTCGAGGAAATTCGAACCTCGTCGAGGAACTCGCGAGGTTTGCAAGTGTTGCGAGGACGGAACGTCGCAAAGAAAAGTCATCTTCCCGAAGCGGCACCGTGCGAACACAATGAGTCATCGCGATGACTCCCCGGGGGGGCTTAATTGTGCGGCGCGGCGCGGCGCGTCGGTCGCCGCGGAATTATGCGAATAATTAATTTGAATTACTGTACGGGGGTGGCAGGGAGGGGTTTATCAGAATATGCTCTTACCGCGGGGACATTTGAATGGGCATGTAAGACAGTCGTAACGTCGAATCGGTAGGCAGCGGGGCCTGGTAGCCGCGGAGAGGAGAAACGCGAGGGTGTTTTACGAGCAAAAGGGAACCCATGCGTGTCCCCCTTGCTCCTCCGAACCCCCTCGTTTCTTCCTGTTCCCTTTCCCTTCGTCCTTTGGCTCTTCGTATTCCTCGAGGCTCGTTCCACGGGCGCGCGGAGCGGAGGCAGCTCTCGTTAGTCGGCTTCTTCCAACTTCTCGCACGCATTGTTAGATTAATTAATAGGATATAATGGGCGTTCTCGCCGCGATCGTTGTCTTCCCTTTAGAAAGCCGCGGAGAGCGTTCCCTTCTGGGGGAGGGAACCATTCTGTAAAACGCGCCGGTACGGGATAAACGTCGATTCACCGCACCCCCTCCCACCCCTTACTTCTCCGTCAAACGCTTCCGTTGTGGCTCGTTTTTGCCTCTCCCTTCCCGCTTGATGAACTGGGCTCGTGATTATTGAATTGTGCAGATTTGTAGACCCGTGTTGTTGACATATACCGAGAATTCACTGTACTGTGCCAAAAGAGGCTCAAACATCTTCTTGTAAATAATAATTTCAAACGGAATTGTTCGATCACGTAACCGTTAACGATAACTCATTGGTTTACGATTCAAATTGCTGCTAACACGTTGACTGCCATGTCACCCGAATGTGGGTGACGGAATTATTTTGTCCAGGTTCTAAAATGAATTTTTACGTTAATATATTCATTCTACCAAATTTGGTTGGGATCTGTAAAACGCAAGAAGGTTGGATGACTACTCGATAGCATACATTTAATTTTTTCAATTTTTATTTCATTAAACAACTTACTTTGATTTTATGGAATTTTTGAGGCTTCTAGTTTGGCAGTCAACGTGTTAAAGGATAAACTTTCACAATGAAAAATAATCGCTGGGAGGTAATGAGTTAATATTTAGATTACAGTAACCGCGTAATGTCGAAGTTATAAAACGACTAATGAGCGTACGAGCGTGCGAGAATCGCAAGGAACGTACACGTAGAGAACAATAATCCGGACCTAACCCAGCCAACAAAATACTTCTGAATCTGTATTAAACGAAACTCTTAACAGACCGGAATTAAAAGACTTGCACCGCGGTGCCGTGAGCTGCTCCTCCCGCGGGCGTTTTGTTCGCATTGCATTCCGCTGATGCAAAGCAGTTGCACCTCGAATCAAACAGGCTCGATTGATCGACCACGGGGGATTCTTTAGCGTGGCGAAGCCCTGGCGATCCAACGACGGGGCAATATTTCGTCAATATCCATCATTCGGTACGGGTGGGCTATAGCCGTCCATTAAAGAAGGCGAGAAACCCGGCAAATGATAAATAGCGCGATTACCGTGCGAGAGGAGGTTACGGGGCTCGTGGCCACCGCACGTGAAATTGTCCAATCATCATCAGTCTGCGAATACCTCGAATTATTCTTTCGTTGGGGCAATCTGCTCTCGCTACAACGGCATCCGTCTTTTATGCCGGAAACTACTGGTTTTCGGCGGGCTCTTGTGCAGATCCCGGTTAGGATTGCCGAGTGCTCCCTCTCTCTCTCTCTCTCTCTCTCGAGACTACCATAAAATTGTTGCGAATCATCTGCGGCAAAAAGCTTCTTGGAGACGTTCCTTCGTTTCCGAGAGAAGATACAGCCATAAACTTATCGTGTAAATGACTTTTATTCCTCGGGGAGACGGCTCGATCGACTACTTTGAACCAGTGCTTCCAAATTAGCACGTTGACTGCCTTGTTAATCACTTTTTAGTAAAATGTAGCGTCTTACTGTAGAGTAAACACATACAGTGATTTCTCTATGTATGTCGCCAAGGCCTGGATGATTAATGTCGCGGAATTTTATCCCCACTACCGCGGGGTATACCCAAGCTCGAGAGACCTCGGTAAACATAACACGGCTCAGTTATGTCTCCTGGACGCTGACAAGACCCGTGTTGTTGACATATACCGAAAATACACTGTAATCACTAGTCTGCGGATCTTTATGCGTTTATGGCTCCTGAAAATTTTCAAAAAATGCTAGAACATAACATTCGACAGAATTTAGTACAATTTTGATATACTTCAGATCTACAAAGGCTACTACCACTGAAAATAATATTTTACTTGGTTCCCCTTTCTTAAAATTCGTCTAGAAAAATTGCAAATTGCATAAACTTCTGCAGTCTAGTAATCGCATATGAACCGGTCTGTGAGACAATTAGTGCAGAATCTTTTGTTCTATTCAATCCCGTAAAAGTATGCCCCCGAGGGACTTGTACCGCAGCATTAATTTAAAGTCGCTTTGTTATGATTGCAAT
The DNA here is from genome assembly GCF_050948215.1 of Halictus rubicundus. NCBI lineage: Eukaryota > Metazoa > Arthropoda > Insecta > Hymenoptera > Halictidae > Halictus > Halictus rubicundus. The sequence continues at coordinate 10,578,793 of NC_135152.1, forward strand.
ACTTTTATACGATAAAAAAGATCGCAATGAGGGCAAAGGAGGTTTGTTTAAATGAATACACATTAAATGCCTCTAAGACTGAAATAAATGAGTCAGGCTTTGTTTTGGGAAATTGTTTCGATTTTATCTAACTTTTGTGGCCACTCGGGCAGCGATTAAAGCGTTCAGCATCGATTCGTTCCACCCTAGTGCGAGTTGGCACGGTGTTTACACCATGAGACCGTTTAGAGAACAGGTGAAAAATCGTTAGAATGATCGGAGGCGTTCGTGCGCCGAAAATTTCAACGTTGGAACCGTGGCGAAAGCGGGATTTGCAATTCGGAAACTCGAACAGGTTCTAATGGTTCTTGATAACGGACACCGTGGGGGGTGGGGGGAGGGGCTGAACGCTTGTTAGACACCGGATTGGTCGTATCCACGCGAGTTTTGAAACGTAAACCAGAGCGATTTGCGGCGTGCCGGCATAATGAAGGAGGTTGCATGCGAGATCGTATTTATACACCCGGGGCACTATACGTCGCGCGTGCCAGCACTGGCACGAAATGCAGCGCGCCGTTGATGGAGGTAAGCCGCATGTAAAACACCGTGTGGGATTTCATGGGATCTCGGGTTCACCTTGCTCGCTTAAAACTGTCTCTCTTACCGACTTTCCTCGCTCATCCGTTCTTTCACCGTCTTTCCGCTCGAGCAATGCTCGCCAGCGAACGCGCTGCTTGCAAATTATTTAAACCAGAGCACAGCCAGAAATTCGCTATAAGTCCTACAAATGTTCAAGAATTTTTACCGGACCACTGAACTTTGTACAAATTCGTATTTTATAAATTTAAAGAATTTAAGAAAATTCAGAAATCGAGGCGAACACAATCTGTATTGTGTCTATACAGGCACAAGAAATTGTAGTGTACTTCTGTTAAAAAATTTTCATTTTATAGTGCTCGAACTGGCAAGGATCGAAACAAACAATTTGTGAACGACATTATAAATCGACAACATGCACAAGATTTCGAACCTTATTCGTAAGTACCGTGATTAAATATATTTTATGTTCAGAAATGAATCATCAATCCATTCACCAAAGAACATTCAAAATCCAAATAGGTATTCCTCGTGCTTGTATCGTTCGTTTACAGTAGCCAGGATCTGCTGAACATTTTTCGAAACATGTCTCCCAATTAAAGCTGGACGGTTTCATTAAAAATAAAATCTCGACCTTATAAACTTTTTTTCTGAATGTGCACGCACCCCGGTTGGAGGAAGAACGAAAGCGGGCCGCGAAAAGAAATAAGTTCTGAAATAAATTAGTCGGTACAAGCGACGTCCGGGCACCGTTAAAGGAAGCGATAATTAAGTTGGCGAGCCCCGGATTCGATTTGGAAGCCGGTGGCCGGGCATTTGCATAAACATTATCGGGTGTGATGCGTCATAATTAAGTCGGTGACGCGGCGCGTTTTCATTTACGAGCCGTTAACGGGGCACGTGGACACGCGTCTTTCGTCGGACGGAGACGGTTCGCTGTATTCTTGACTCGTTTCACTTGAACGTGGTCAACGGTTCCCTCGGGCCACGAGTGCGTGCATGTATGCATATTAGGCCCGGGAATCTCGGTAAACGGCGCCGTGGAAAAGGAGATTGCTTACCTGAATCGCGAAACGATACCTACACGATTTACGTATGATCAGGATCGTAACTACACCCCGAGGACTTCACTCCTCGCGCCGCCAACGAATCGGATCGCTCCAACGTTTTCGAAAGAGCCTTCCCTTCCAAATCGATCGAATTACCACGCGTACCAAGCGAACAGAGAGCAAAAAGTATCCGAAGTTATGCTCGACACTAGTTCCTCTGTGGTGATCCAAGGTCGACCAAGCTTCGATTTCTGATTGCACTCGCTTCGAGATTCGATTTTGAGAGAATTAAAACGGGAGGACGAGAAGATGAAGTTACGAGGAAGAATGATGCGTACGTAGCCAAAGGGTTCGTGTTACATTCCGATCGCAGCAATTTATGCGAAACTAGTCCAATACTTTCTCGGCTAATGGCTGGAATGAAGGATCATCGAATCAATTTTTGTTTAGGATAGAGTTCAAACGAAATAGGTAGTCTCATCCCGACCATGAAAGCAGTGCTTTCTCCTCAATAGACATAGAAAAATAAGCCATTGCTCTAAGAATATTTTCTACAAACATGTTATTCGATAAGAAATTAACAATTCATTAACCGCACCGCAATAGAGTTTTGGATTGACGTGTATACACGTCGAACGCAGTTAACTGGATAAAGAAGGATCGCCAATGTCCACGGTCTTAGCGTGTCTCCTGTAAATCAAACCGTTCGAATCCGCGTCCTGAAAGTCTCATTTATCCGTCAGAATAATTCCGGCAGTTCCTCTCGACAGTTGTTTTTCCCTGACTCGTCTCTTTGACAAAAATGTCGCGCGTTCGTCGCGTCGGCGCGCCGGAATGACCATAGGAAACGAATTAATTTTTCGCGCGTTAATGTGCAAACGATCCGCCGATTAAAATCTCGCGATGGAATCCCGGACGAAGGTAACGGCACACGGCGGATTATAATGTGGCGGAGGAGCACGGCGAAAAATCCGCACGGCGCGAAACCTCGTGGGCGTAAATAAGGGGATAATGAAGACGTCTCGCCGCGCGACGCGGCCGATTCTATTGGAACGGCGATATTAATGGCGTCGGAGTTAACGAACTGCGTAATTGTCGTTCCAGCCAGTATCCGAGGCGATAGAATGTCACGGCCGTGCGATAGGACAAGCGCGCAGATTTTCTCAAGATGGCCGGTCCTTCCGTCTCAGGCCGCATTCGTTGCATACTTACCGCGGCGCGAACTATGCGGAGGATCGGCGGCGCGATAATATCTGCCGGTTCGGGGAAGATGAAAATCTACGGGACTTCTTGCCCACCTCCGCCGATAAGGAACCCTCGACGAGCGTGTCTACGCGTCGTTAGAAACGGATAATTAACGAGCCGGCGAGATAATTGAAGTTTTTTGCAAACTCGCTGTTCGGAAAACCACGCCGTCGGAATATTTAATCCGCGCGCTTTGTGGGAACGAGGAAAATGCGTTAGATCCTGCTGCAAGCATTGTCTAGTAAAACGAGCATGTTTATTTCTTCAGATTTTCATGAAGGAATGACGATTCTTTACATAGATTTTGTGCGCACACTGTTGGACGCCATTAGAGAATGCTCAGTTGTTCTGTTCGCGTGTATACGATTATTGTCGGATGTGTGGATCGTTTATCTGAGCACCGGTTTGAACAGGAGTTTATTTACACGATATTTAAAGTATTAGATACTGGAAACAATCTTGTAACGTTTACAAATTAATTGGTAAAAATTCTGACACTAGCCCGAACCTTCTGAGATTGATTTAAAAAACAGTTCGACCGAATCCGACACGTGGTTACGTAGATAAAAATCCATAAACAACGCGTTGTCAAGAGTACACTAAAAGAAGCGCAGAGCGTATCTTCCAAAGAGGTTCGCACTGGGTAAAACCATGGTGCAAAGCCCCGCCTAAATTCGCGTTCGAAAACCGTCCGTCGACCTCTAACGGGTAAAACGACACGCAGCATTCTCGAAACAAGCGTTGCAAACAATCGCGTGGTACTAATAGGAGAACCGGTGTATAGTCGGCGGGTAACGGGCCGGTTTACGGGCCGGCAAATAATAATCGGCGGGAAGAATTGAAATCGGTAGGTGCAACACACGCACCGCGACGCAGCTGCAACAGGGCCGTTAATCATAAAGCAGGGAGAGAAGTACAGCGAGATGAGCCGCACCGGGATAATGGCGTGCTATTGCCGAAGAAGACCGAGCGAGGAGATAAAAAGAGATCGCGGAAAGAAATCGATGGAGAAGAGCAGCTAGAGTATCGGGACAGCGTCGAGGACTGTGACGCGTACGTCGAGCACCTGTTTCCATAATTACGAGCTCCTTAAGATCCGTATCGAGCCCCGTGGCAATCCGCATTATTGTCGCCGGACACGCCACCTTGCCGAAGAATCGTTTAGGAAAACGATAGCTGTTCCTCAGAGCGATCGGGACCGCCATTAACGATTATGCGGCTACCATTTTCGGTGAACGATCCGTGAGATTGCTCTCTTCGAGACAAAGGAATTACTTTCTAACCATTTCCTTGTCGATCCTGCTGTATATGGCCACAACGATTCTGCGAAGTTGCTTGGAAAAGTTCAATCGAAGTCCAAATACTTGAGACTCCAGTACTGTCTTGTTGTTAATGTGTTAGGGGGGGGGGGGGCATAAGTTATCAATTATTTTTAAATCTAAAACAAACTTTGTAGTGAATTCAAGTTTCTATTTCTTAATTTATGACAGTTTGCCATCTTTCCTGCAAATTTTCAATCCCCCTCTTACAGAAATCCAGGGTTCGTGAAGCAAAATATGACTCAAGGTGCCTCTTTACATCTTCTACAGAAGTGAATGTTTTATTTAGCAAAACAAATTCTTTGAAAATAATTGATTACTTATGAGGGTAATGGTCAGGGAGACAATGACTTGGTACAGCCTAGCGACGAATGTCCCTTTAAATAACAAACTATGATAACATTGAAGTTCGAGTTAAAGTGCAACGGTTAAAGATGAAAGTGGAGAAACGAAAAAATAGCAAGCAGGATTCTCCGTTGTTTTTGCTAAGGTGTTGGGCTGTCACGGTGGAAACGACAGCCACACGGCAGCGCTCCTAATTTCATTTACGATGGCGGTAAAAGTGAAATGTATTCAAGCAACGCGGTCTCCGTTGGTTGCGTTCGGAATCACGGTGATCCGACTGTCCCGTTCCATTTAGCCAAACGACTTCATACCGCGAGAAGCAATTCTATACGTTCATTTTGTAACTGACTACCGGCGGGCATGTGAAAAAGAATTTTTTTGCCGTTTTATCGATATTACCAGTTAATTGGCGGCGGCGTCGATTCGCAGCTTTAACTCGAGAGGCCACTTTCATTTTTCCTTTTACATCTCCCGTCGAGAAAAATCCGTCGGATTTATTATGGGAATTGTGTAACCGCGGTCGCATTAATACGAATGAGAATATTTAGGATCGCGCTTTCACTTTAATTAAAAGTTAATGAATTATGACGTTTTAATTATGACATCCTAGATCCGCTCTTATCGTCGTTCGTTCTTGTTTTTTTTTTTTTTTTTCGTTTCACAACGAAATCCGCGCGGAGTTTCTGTCTTTCCCGCCGCGCGAACATTCAAATTATTATGTCATTCCGTGCGTACACTTTCACACGATACATTAAAACAGTTTACGACCCGACGATCGTGTTCCTGCGAAATTCAGAACATCTGTAGTAAATCGTTCTGATATAATAAATGACGCGCATTCACCGGCGATTAAAACCTTGGATAGACCTTTCAGGTTTAGAACCGTTCAAATAGAAAATAGGAAAAACATGTTCGAGCTATCTTCGCGGAGTTTAACGACTATTTCTTTCACAAATTAACGCTGGTTCCGTGGGAATATTGGTTTTATTTCAGTCGTTCGACGGGAAAGAGCGGTATTATTCGATTTCTTGCTTGATCGGTTTAAGAACGCGACGCGAAAGCGTAGTCTTCGTCAAATAGTATAATTATGATATAATTTTATAGTGGCTTATATAAATGAGATGTAACATTCTCTGATGTCGTTGCATTTTATAGAGTTTTTACTTCGCACCCCGCTATGCAGCAATTAACTTTTTACATTTTCATCACCTTTGCATTACATGGCACATTTATTTATGAAATAAGTGCTTTTAGATGTCACTTTATTAACGAGGAATGACAGAACAGACGACCGGTTTGATAAGAAATGTTTAAAATTATGTAATTGAGTGTCGGAGTAGCTGTAACTTTTTCAAGAATCGATTTTTTCGTTATCGGCTTCGACCAGGAGTAGATTCAAACATTTAAAAAAAAATTAGAGCAAACCTGACGGAGACAAATACATCTGGTATTACAATAGTTGCCGCATCCTTCTGGTTCGAGATACCTAGCTCTATTTTTTAGCAAATACTACTTAAATATCATATGATAAAATGCATACATTGATTTTGTAAAGGAACATAACTTTACATATAAAAAAATTGTCGAAGCCTAGTACAACATGCAACGCCTTCATATGTGTTCAAAATCTCGCACCACTCGATATTATAATTAGACCGCGGATTTTTATGCAAAATAAACCTTTTCTGCATCAATCGCAAGAGACAAGAGAAGAATAAAATAAAAGTAAATAAAAATTAAAAAATCTCAAAATATCATCAAAGAAAAATAACTTCTTCGCTTTAAAAATTACAAGAAGCTGAAAAGAATCCGTTGATATTCTTAAATTCTTTGAATGTCACTTTTAATTTTATAAATATCTAAAATCCGCAGTCTAATTACAAGGCAAGCGGTTAACGGACAACAGTGGCTCTTTTTCCGCGACGCCTGGGTTATCAGGTTGGCAGCGTATCGTTTTCCCAGGAGCCGATAACGATCGCGTGAGTTACGGTAGGGGTCTTGTTAACGAACGGCCGTGAGGTCCCAGCTGCATAAGGCGGGCCGAATTGCATCATACCGGTGCAGTGGTGAGCCCGATGACGTAGATGCGTGCTCTATGCATCGACACGTTGGATTTCACGGCTCGCAATGGTCCCGTATCAGGATTAAAATAAAAGGGTTAAAAATCATATGCTGATTTATGACTACTGGGACAGTGGATTTTTGTAGAAGATAAAAATGTGCTGAATCGATCGCAAGAACTAGAAGATAAACGAGAATGTACTTCTTCTTCCAGTAATGTTAATACGTCGAATAAAATAACATTCTTAAATTCTCCTAAAGTGCATGCAGTTTTGTTTTTGATTCATCAATATTTGCAATAAATGCTTAAATAAAAATTGTAGTATGCATCAAGTTTCCTAAGTAAATAAGGTAAATTTTAAATCACAATATGGAAGTATAAAGGAATTACACGTTCTAGGAAGTTCTGAAACAAAAGAGCCAAACGGTTAAAATCCACTAGCCCTTAAATTAACCCTCCGTGGACGAGCATGATTTTTGCACCGTGGCAAACCTGGGCAACCTGGTTTTTTTCTAGTGTTCTAGACTTTCAGAAAATCTAAAAAAAATCTGGAATACGTACCGAAGTCCCTATTTTAATATATAATCGTTGGAACGTCACATGTTCGAAGCGTTGACGGCCGAAAGAAATTGAAAAGTGAAATTCGCTGCGGATACAAACCACCCAGGTTGCCCACGACGAGTCGAATCTATTAAATTCCTTTTCGTGCGATCGAAAGGAAATTTTCGCCGTAAGCTCTCGTGGACGACGGTGCGTTCGCGAAGAAGGACACGCGCGTTCGCGAGCTTCTGTCGGCTCGGAGAACGGCCGGTGGAAAATGACGACGTCGAACGGTCTCGTTAGCCCGAAGGACGTAGAGCCGAGATGCGATATCTGCTGTTACTTATTGCCCATTGTCGGGGAGGCCGTTCGCGCGACCGTGTCCCTAACACTCAGCAACAACAAGCGCTGTGAAAAAGCTATTAGCCCGACGCGATCGCAGCCGCGATTTTCTTACGCGCCAGGCCCCGACGCCGGTTTTCGTGGGATCGCCTCTTCCCTCTCGCGACCCTCTCTCCGAATGTCCGACGATCGAACACATTTCCTTCTTTCTTTTTCATTTCTCCCTCGGCTGTCATAGATCGTTCAACCCAGCCGCCTATACGGAAGATCGCAGCTGCACACGCGATTATTTTATACAACACCGGACACACACCGATCCTCCGCGCGCTGAGAATCGGCTGCCGATTCGCAGCTGCGGCTCCGCTAACAAATGATACCGGGGCTGGCTCGCCGTATACGTTGCCGATCGATATTTATGAACCTATTAATGACGCCGAGATGATTCTTTCCGCGGACGGAAAGCGAGGCGGCGAGCTGTGATATGGGAAAAAGGGCTCGAGCGTGGGAAACCCGCGGAATTTTCTCGGTCTTTTAGAATGCGGCCGCAATGTATGGTCACGATCCTACCGTGGAGTTGCATTCTTCGAGAAAAGAGTGACGAAACGTTGAAAGAGGCATCAAGATTCATTTCCACGGTTAACACCGTCGTCGCGAACATCGCCAAAAGCAGCGACTCAGCAGCGTCGCAGCACAGAATTCCTCCTCGGACCCAGGAAGTGGTACAACAGCATCGGGCCCCGGGCAGCGCCGGGTTTATCCGAAGTTAGTCCAGATGTCCCGCATCGAAAGAGCCCAATCTTCTCTCGATCGAGGTCTCGCGTTTCTCCGAATGCCGAACACCCACAACCGTTGTCCAAAGGACGGGTTCGGCGAAAGAAACGACCGCGTTTCCGGTCAATATAAATTATCCGTAATATCACGTTACCGGGGCGGCGCGGTGCGGCATGATCGCGCTTATGCGCGCTCGTCCATAGGATATTTTTCGAAACGCGCGGAATGCAAAACGCCGGCCAACAATGCCAGACAATAAGCAGGCATTGCCGGAAGGCTCAAAAGTTATGCCGAAGTGGGTGTCTCGTGGGTGGGACAAACCCGTGGAGGTATTCAGGCTCGATCGAAACGAAGAAGAAGCAGAAGAGGAGAGGCTGAAAAAAAGGAGGAGGAGGTGGAGGAAGAAGAAGAAGAAGAAGAAGAAGAAGAAGAAGAAAGAGGTGATGGTGGTGGACGGTGTACGAGGCGAGCCCGGAGGAGGAAACTAAAGGCCAAAGAGAGAGCACCGGGCATATCTCCCGTGAAAGAGATCTAACGGATCGGCTCGGGTACGCAAGGAAGATAAGAGCCACGGCGGAAGCTCTCGTTCCTTTGTCGTTGCACGCGTATATACGTAAGACTAACCACCGTTCGCGTACCGCTTCCACCGAGCGTAACACCGTTCTTCCATTTAGCTACCCGGAAAAAACCGGAGCGGGTGAACCCGGCCCGGTAAACCGTACCCGGTTTACCGTACCCGTGTCCCGGTCCCCTCGAGCCCTCGATCTAGCCGGTTGTCAACCGAACAACGAGACCCCCGTGTTCCGATTGATGAAAGAAGTCTGTTCCCCGGCGGGGATTGTGTTGTTACGCACCGGGCGATCAAATACCGCGAAGAACTGCTTTCTTGTCCGTCTTCTCGCGAGTATGCACTCTCCGTTATGCAACGATTTATGGACTTGATACTCTCTGACTCGATGCCTTGACGTTTTTTTTTTCAATCCATCATTATACTTATACGAAATTTATTCGTTTCTGATGAAAGCACTCGAAGAATGTGCGTGGGTGGTGTTTTATTTGCTCGTGTTTCGTATGTTGCACAGAAGCGACTTTTTTTTATCATAAATTTTGTGTGATGTAGTACGTATGGAATTAGGGGGAGTTTATGTCATCGTTTCGATGGACTCGAAATTATTTAGTAGATACGAACCTTTAAACATTGCAGAGTCTTGGTAATGGCTTCACCGGAAAGTGTGACTAGTATGGATAAATGCAGATGAGCACTAGGTTCGCGGAGCACTAAAAATAACTATTTTGCATTACTTTATAAAAATAACAAGAACGCGTTACCCACATTTTTGGCAATATTTTTCAAAAATAATGTATACCCAAAGAGATGCTAAATAATTTCTCATGTATGCTTCCTTAAAAATACTAGAACCCGTCATTTTAACGGGTCCCGTAAAACTAGTGTTAAAAGGATGTGTGACATAGAGTATACACAAAATTAAGGAGAATTTAAGTAACTATTTTTGAATATTGCGGTGTTTGCTTACTGCCTGTAAGATCTATCTAAGATAGCTGTCTCGCATCGTCTCCCAGTAATCGATCGCGTGAAAACTCCTCTTGCTGTATAATCCAACTTTCATCACGGAAACTCGGCTCTTCCCACAGTTTAGGCGAAGAAAAATATCGTGGCAGGACAATCGCGAAGCCAACGCAGGCGATCGAGAGCAATTAAGTTAAACCCCCGCGCGAACACCTTCCTGTTCGGTCTTCCGAGTGGTTTTAACGGTGGTGACGCGTTCCTCCGGGCCCGTCATTAACGATAAACCTTCGACGAGTGGCAGACCGCGTGGAATTAATGAATCGTCCCACACAATGCCAGAAATAATTACTGGAAACGCATAAGGAAACCGATCTGCGCAGGTGTATCGTTCGGCGAGGCAGGTTTTCGATATGTGACTCACAAAGATGGGCTGCTTCTAAATCACTCCTTCGCAGCTCATTGTTCCGCGACAATGCACTATCAGTAAAAACCTGTGCCCTAATCTTCCCCCACCTGATCCTGGATCGCGAAGATCGAGGAATGCGCCGACTCACGTCGCGCGTTTCCCACCGTCAGCCGCTAATTATTCCCTGTGCGACCGGGGGAACTGGAATCTCTCTCTCTCTCTCTCTCTTTCCCACTCTATTTACACGTTTGTCTATCTTCCCGTCTCCCTTCGTCTCGGGATCGACCCGATGATCTTTAATTAGAAGCGACGCGAGCGCGTACCGAGACGGAAAATTTCATAAGTCGCCTGATGGCCCGGCTGCCGGCTGATTATAATCGCGAATAAAGGTTAGCAGCCCTCATTGTTGCCACGCGGCGATTTACAGCTCGCGGGGTAGCTTTTCAATTATCGCCGAAAGGTTGATAGCTCCGCTCTGTCGTTCCGCACGACGGTGCCGAGGCCTTCGCTGCGTTTCCCCGCGTTTATTAGCGCGGCTCTATAGCGTGTGATTTGTGGCCGTCGCACTCTATCCCATTCTTGTTATGAGAATTCGATGAATGCGTGTAGTTATTTATGATTAGCCAATCGATTGTGCTATAATTGATTGATGAAAGACTGCCCGCGGCGCGCCGTACGATCGCCCGCGGGAAACAATATTCTCGCGAATCTTTCGAGGGCCCGGACGGTGAAATTATCTTCGGGGAATGTAGAGTGCTAACGAAGATGCGAATTACCGTGGATCTTTATGGTTTACTAGCGATTTAGTGTTGCTACACCTGTGAAGGTGATTTTTATCGAGCTGGGAACACGATGTCGAATGTTTTATTTTATTCACTGATTGCATAGTTTTTATTGTTTCTGGTAATTATAAATGCACACGATGAGTTTGTTCCATCGCTGTTCCGGAACGATGTTTGTAATACTAAATTGTTTTAACATTGTTCTATTTGTTTCTTAAACGGGCATTTCGAAATTGATACGTTTGACGCGTCCATTTTGTCATTTTATCATCGAGTGTTTAATCAATCTGACGGTAACAGCAAACCTATGATTCACACTAAAGGTGCGAATAGATGATAAAAGTTGAAAATTCGCAACCTTGGAAATCCTGGTGCACGTCCTCGATTGAGATCATTCTTAGAAACCGCATACAGTGAATAGCTGTCAGTAGCTGGTAGCTAAATATCAGAGCATTCCATGGTGTTCGGACCGGACTGTACCATCTTCAGCGGAATCAAAGCGCATCCACCCCGGGGCTTCGATGCAGGTGTAAAAAGAATGAAACGGGGAGCGGGTAGGAGCAAGCAGTATCTCCGCACGGTGATCTCTCAACTGGATCTGGCTCGGTGGTGTTTAAAATTACATTTCACACAGCCACGGGACTTCCTATTACCGGCAGGTATCGTCCGTTGTATCGGCTCCCACACGGGAACCGATTATTCCGCAATCGGCGAACGACGACGACGCCTTTCTACACCTGCGCCACCGCGTGCTTATCTCTTCGGCTGCTCTCTATTTCTCCCTTCCTTGGTCCTTGGTGTGTCCGAGGATCGTGGAACCGTCAGAGGAAGAGGAACGGATGAGAGGAGAGGCGAGAGATCGAGCGAGAAGAAGGGGAAAAGGAGAAGACGCGAGAAGAAGAAGAAGAAGAAGAAGAAGGAGAGGAAGGAGATGGCTACGGTGGAAGCGGTGTCGTTTATTCCCATTTAAGTAAAGTCAAGGTGACGGGACCTTGCGCACACAAATCAGTCAACCCTCGTGGCGAAGGCTCTGCCGAGAGGCGTCCAATCCATCTCGGTGAAATCACCCTCTCTAGTCGGCCAGGCTCTTCTCGTCGTTGCTCGTCCGCGTCCTCGTAGTCGTCGGCACGCCGGACACCGTGAGAAAACCGATCGCCGCCGCCGCGGTATCGAGCCTCTATGCATAAATACCTGGGGCTCCGCGTTTTTTCGTCAGGAACGTTGATCTCGGATCAGCGCTCGCACGGACAATGATCTTGCGTCAGTCACTATTTTTGACTCGCGCCTCGGAACGCTCGAATAGCTCCGATTCCACGACCGATAGCTCGTTTACTTTGATCGCGAGCGCTCGCTTGCTTGCTTGCTCGTTCCCTTGCTTACTCGCTGATCAAGGATACATGCACGCGTTACACCGAGAAATCCCGAGCCAGAGACGCTGATGCGTTTTCGGCTGGAAACATACCCTTGGGAAACTGATACACGATCTTTCGAGACGAATTTACGGCGACAAATGTTTGGTCACCCCTTTGCTGAAGAGTTGTTAGCTGCAACCCTTTGTTCATTGTGTAAGTATTTTTCGGGGCTAAGATTGACGCTGAAAAATGTTTAGACACCTCCACGGCGAAGTCTAGTCAGCGGTGATACCTTGATCATTTTTTAAATATTTATTGGGGGTGGGAGTAGAGGTTTCAAACTATCTGGTCACACACCGTTGGCGAAGAGTTGTTAACTGAAACCCTTTATTCATTGTGTAAGTATTTCTTGGGGCTGAGATTGACGCTGAAAAATATTTAGACACCCCTTCGGCGAAGTCTAGTCAGCAATGGTACGTTGATCATTTGTTAAATATTTATTGAGGGTTGGAATAGATGTTGCAAAATATTTGATCACGCCATTGGTGAAGACTAGTTATTGTAGATGCAACCTTTTATGCGTTCTTTAAATAATTTTTCGAGGTGTTGGATGGCCCTTTTTGTCGAAGAAGTTGTCTGGCTTCATTCCGAACCATGTTGATCAAACACATATGCTGAACAACTGTTTAAAAAATACTCAGGATACTGATGATCGCATAGTCACGTGTCTATGCGATAGACATATGTGTATTTCACCCTCCAAAAAAGTATAAAACAAAATTCACATTTTACATACAAAACACATAAAAATATCCACAAACCAGTTACGGAAAGTGACCACAATGAATCAAAAGAACAGTGTTGAATCATAAAAACTGATTCGAAATGATGGGTGCACGAATTCCAGAACGGCAGAAATCGACCTTCGCCCGGGCCGCGCGTAAATTAATTGCCCCCGAAGATTATACGCCCGTAAAAGTTTACGAGGGTCCATCTTCGCGTCTCGTAGCCTCCGTCGCAACGTACGTACGTGTACACGTTTCGCGAGACGGTGTTTCCGCGGGACGCGCCCGATTATCCCGGCCGCAATAAACGTAATTCAAACGCACCGGCCACGTGTGCATCGGCGGCGTGCATCCGGGGAAAAAAGCCGAGGCCGCTATTCGAAACACGCGAACCGAAAAGAGAGGCTCTTTCGCATTAGCGCGAACGGCGACGAAAGCGGCGAGCGTTTATCTGCGCCCGGGGACCCCATAAAACGCGAGAACCACCAAAGCGGTAAACGCCTGATCGTTTTTGTCCCCTGGAACAGTCACGTGGCGACACTATCAATTCCCCGGACGGTTCAACCTGACCGCCACGCTAATGGATCGGACGCAATTTAAGTCAGGTGTTACTCGCCGCGGACCCATCCGCCTCGTTTATCGCGCACCGCTAATTAAAAAATCTCGAGAACGCGCCGGCGAGATTAGTACGGTTAACGACGCTGGATTATTCGCCCTCTCGAGCTGGATCTTCGATCTGCCTGCATCCAAATAAATTGGAGATGTTGTACATGCATCTTGTCGAAGCTGTGACATTTTATTTTGTCTGTTCCGAGCGTTTCGGCGATGGGAGAATTTAATTGAAGTATGATTGAAACTCGTGCGTTACCGTAATCTTGCTTCTATAATTTTTTCAATGAATTTTAAACGAGCACGAGTCTTTATACATAGGTGTAAAGTTAGAGGCATGAGAAGAATTTGTTTCTATCGAGGAATGTTAACCACTTGTCTCGCAGTGTTGAGATACTGAGAATTGATTTGTATGGAAAATTGTATTGCTTCACAATATCGAGTTACAGGTGCTTGTAAATTGCAGTAACTTTGTAATCGCATTTGATAAATATAAAGAATGCACTTTAATTCAAATTTAAAAGAATGTAAAAATAAAAAATTTAACAAACATGCAGATTTCTTGTAACTGGACCGTACGAATTGAATAAAGATACAATTTTATGGACATAGAATACAAAATTGACAAAGTAAAACGAAAAGAGAGCATAGTGAAAAATGGCTATGGTTCCAGAGGATCAAAGTCGACACGTTTCCACGCTGCACCGTGGATCCGCGCGTATTAAGTGCAATTACAAAAAGGATATCGCGATTTACCCGAAAAAGTATGGCCGGCGATCACCAAACTGCCTCGAAATGGGATACCCGTGTACTCGGCTACTCGTGAAGATAAAAGAACCGTCGACTCACCGGGCAACGTAACATACGGTTTCCGTGATTCGACAGAGGGGGCCAATCGCAAGCTAATTACACTCGTAAAGATTAATTAGATTAACGTTAACCTATCGACCCGCTCCTTCCGTAAGGTAGCCCTATCGGCCTGCTCGTTACCGCCGAAAAAGGAGGACGAACACTTCATAAGCTTAAGTGGCTCGCAGGCCTAAAACTGTTCGACAGACCCGACAAACCAAAAATGGTCAAATAATCACTAAACAAATAGTCATTAAAACATTATAACCGCATTTTGAAACTCAAACTAATACCGCAATTTTTATCGAGGAAATTGATGGACAAATTCTTGTTTGAATTCTTTTTGACTGGATGTTGCAAATTGATTGAAGTTCGCTTCGAATTTTTTTTTCAAAATATTATTCGTTCGTTTTGTCATTCAATTTTTGCAGACAAATTTTAAGAAAGTGAATGCACATGACATTGGTTTTAGTGCGAATAGCCTTTGTACATCCAAAATACATAAAAATCGTACCAAATTCTATCGTATTTTATGTTCTCGGATTTTTCGAAAATTTTGACCTAGTCTGCGGATCTTTAATGTGCGGAAAATGAACAGTATAAAATGGTTTGTACAAAATGGTTTGAAAAATTGGGAATTTGCATAAAAATCCGCAGTACAGTAATAACACTTGACAGTTTGAGTGCCGGCCCAGCAGCCTCAAAAATTCCATAAAAAAAATGGAACTGCAGTATGGAAAAAATGGTCTCTTTAAGAACAATTTCCACGCTCAGACGATTTAAAGTTCTCTAACAATGCCGGTAGCATAGCATCACCGAAACCTTGATCGACCGAGAAACCGTTGCTCTATCAACCCCATGATCGGCAATGATCGTTCCCCGTTGGGACACCGGTGTCAGTCCGTCCAATCAGAAGTGCATCGAAGTACGCATGATCTCTGGTCGCGGATGCCGGCGGTGTATCATCTAAATACCGGCGTAATGACTGTGTTTACAGTGGCCGCGGCGATTGCCTTGCCCCAGCCTGAATTATTATCGCGCCGACGAGAAGCGAGACACGAATGGGCGGGGTGGTTCCCGGCCGCGAGCAGATTGGATTGGAACGTTCCTCGGGATGAGCATTTAAATTGCCTGGATTCTATCCGTGCAACTCGCGCAAAGCGTCCTTTCTTCCTTTTACGAACTACCCTACATACACACCTTTCCGCTGCCGCCGCGACGTTTCGTTTCCCCGGGGCGGTGCAACCGTATTACACGCGACACCTATGCTATGTACCCGAGCAAGCCTGTAATTCCGCGCGTTACGTTGCGTTAGGCGTATTAGCCTGGCTATCATTATGTATCACAGCTTATAATCAGCCGTCGCCGGACCCGCTCGAACAGTTTTCTCTTCTTAATTGATATCGTGATACCCGGACGCTGTTCGCACATTGTCTCGGATGCACTGACCGGTGCGGGGCAGCAGAGTTCCTGCACCGTAATTGTAACTTTGATGGCCCACACACGATCTGCCTACCTGTCGCATTTGTTCATGCCGCGAAAAGTTTCAAATGCGAATAGCAATTGTCCGCTATCATTAGAATTTTATGCTTTTTGGACTGGTCTAGAGTACTTTATGCGATGACAACGCAGATCAGTAAAAATATCTGCAGAATTTAAAAAATCGATTATAATATCTGTTACCTACTTATTTAGTATTTAGTGGTTTAATTAATGTAGTGCATCTGATCTATGTCAGAGCCGAGGATTAGATCAAGACTTCAAAATTACTGTTGCAATTGAACCATCCTTTAAATTTCCATGCAAAATTACCGATAACATCGAACTCCTTCGAGTTTCCCGACAAAATAAATAACTGGCAATTTCTCCGGCTGATTAGAATAATAACTGGATCCGGACAAGCTCGGAGCCGAATTCCTCGCCGGCGACAAATCATTGCGCAAACATTCGTGCATTATTCGCGGCCCCGTCGCAACAAACTACTCGCCTTGACACGCGCGACATATAATAATAAAGACATCGGGAATCGATAATCACAGATTAACCTCGGCTTCGCCGGTAGCGCTATGCAAATTCTCGATCGGAGGAAATGTAAATGTCGTATCAAGGCTATCATTCTCGCGGACACCTGTCGTAAATTTCGAATCGGGTTCGCGTCGCCTAGCTACGTCCACGTCGCTACATTCTAAATCACGCTAATTGACGTGGAATAATTTCGCGCCTTGATATCGTAGTAATAAAGCGATACGGGGCCCTCAGATATATATATCGAGCCACCCGTGGATGTGTATAATTAACGTTCCGGAAATGTACGGACCGCTATTTATTCCCCCCCCCCCCCCCCACGACCTGATATCCTGTCGCCCGTGCGCTCGACCGCTTTGTTACGATCAGCGCGCTTTTCTATACGCGTGGGTGTACCCGTTTCGATCCCTTATCTCTGCTGAATCGATGCCAGTCAATCGACAACTCTTTCCTCGATTTACGTTTGCCTTTAAAGCGCTCGCGAACAGGCAAGGTTACATTTCTTCTTCCCCCTTAAATTCCCCGTAAAACGTTCCTCCAGCAACTTCTGAATTCTTCTGCGGTTTTATTGATCTTTCTGCATTATTAATTCTTTATGTCCATATGAATTGCTACTCCTCTGACTTCTGAGTTCTCTTTTATTTTTATATGTTGGTAAAAAAATGTTCTTCTGACTTCCCAATTGCTCTGTATTTTTATTGATCCTTTACGTTCATATAAAACGTTCCTCTTGCGACTTCTGAATTTGAAACACGATATCACAATATTTTTAATAACGACATGACCAACAACTTTTTTAGGAATTGAACCAACCTCCACTTTAGTAGGAAACACATCATACATTCTGTGAATTCAACAATAGCTTTCTCATTATCGAAGAGTTCAACGTGACCATTTTTATTATGTTTCTCGGCCAATGCAAAACCTAATCAAAGATCTCATTCGAGTCTGCGTGAATAATATTTGTTAAATTCGATGAAGGTTATAGTGAATGCACGTTGGCCATTTTTTTTTGGTAAAACGATAGAAACGTCGCACCGTTTCGGCTCGCAAAAAATCGCCGAAAAGATGGTCGAGAGCGATCGCGATGGACGACTCAAAATCTGCGGGACGATGATCGAGGATCGACGACGTTCGATCACGCGGCGTGATCGGAATGGTAATGAAAAGCGTACGAACGGCCGCGTGCCGGCGGTGCCTTCAATACTTTTACCATGGCCGAGAGCAAGTAAAACGCACACGCAGCCTTGTGCCAATTGCAATCGGCACCGGTGCCACCGTGCACATTCTATCCCCTTTTACAATACGCCGTGGAAACGGTACGCACGCGCGAAAACCAGTTGCAAAAAAAAAAAGAAAGAAAGAAGATGAAAAAATAGAGCCGATGGCCAAAGTGTTATCGATAGGAAAAATGGTCCCGATCGTCCGCGTGAACGCAGCTAGAAAAGAAGAAGCGTGCAGATCAATGGGCAAAAATGTTCGCGTTCTATTAGTGGCGCAGCGCTCGTTACGCTTGATGGACGTGCACTTTCGAAAACCTGTTTGTCTTGCGCATACTGATGGAATGTTCAAATGAAAATCGATCATTTGATAGACTTGGCATAGAACAATCTCGGCTGTAAACAAGAATAGACCGTTCTTGATGCAGATTTTCTACCTCGACCGCTATTAATAAACTGTGCGACGCTGGCGCTAATCGATTGCAAATCTATCAATTTTCCTGCGAGCGAGAAACCTGGAAAATTGTTTACCAATTGTTTTCATACTTTCCGCGCGAAGGCGTCGATTACAGGAATTTATCAACCGAAGTTCGCGGTCGTGTCTCGAGTCGGGGGAAAAATTGTCTGATCAACACTGGACGATTCTACTTGCTACTTGTTGCAAGCGTGTTTCCTGATGTGTACAGAGTTAAAATCGTGCATTGAATTTTACTGTTCATTATGCTGAGTATATTGGCAATATTTTGCAACAAATATTATCTCTTTTGTCATGAACACGTGAACACGAACTTCTCTGTGAACGAGTGAAGACTCTTTTCTTACGTCTTTCTTACAGAGACAACCCCAAATAATTTATCAAAAATTCCACAATTTTTCTAGCTGCAATGTCTGAACTAATCGAACATTTACACACAATGCACGCGGCTTAAGAATTCCATTCTTTCTCAAATTATAAACGTTCCAGTGCACTGCCCAGTGCACAAGTGTTAACACTAAACCTATCACCGCCGGTCGAAATGACCGGTTCCAGATTTTTATTTTACAATTACTGAAGTTATAAAGATGCTTTCGTAGGAAATGATTAAATAAAATATATTTAGTAGAGCATGTATTATAACACGAACCGCACAAAATCCAAATAAATTCAATCTCGTCATTTTTATAAGAAAACATGTATCAGTTAATCTTAAGGCTCGGACTGTCTTAAAGCATTCGAAATCTTGAAACTAGTTTGCACCACAAGAACTTAAAGGTCCGCCTGAGCAGCAGTGAATAATTAATAACACTTCCGAGCTCTCCATGCAGGTCTCGAAGCGAAACGTCCGGCAAACGTTAGACAGCGTACCGGAGTCGCGTGAATTTACAGCTCGGCGAAACTCACCCCCAGGTAAACGCGAGCCGGCGTTGGGGAGTCTCCGCCAGGTATTGGGAATCGCACGGTGGAAAAAGGACAAACTATTAATCGAGGCCCACGACGATTTCCAAGCGGAGAATTATGCGGCTGTAATGGCGCGTCCGCTCGCGCGTAAGGCGCGCGGATAGCCACGGACACGCGCGAGCCTAAGATAACTATAAAGATAGGAAGTTAGGGAGGTCATAGTGCATTAACTGAGGCTTTAATCAAGAAACTAATAGTTTCGCGGGCCGGGGCCCCCGCTACCGTGTGGAACTCTGACCCCCAGCACGCTCGGACGTTTCAGAAAACGAAAAATAAAATCCTGGACGCCCGGCGAACGCGGGGAGGGGGTGGGTGGTGGGGTGACGAGGAAAAAACGTCCGCACCGGTGGGCAATAACCGTAAAACCGGCTTTTAACGTTCCGTACGCGTCGGGCTATCGTGCATCGTGATCGGACATTTTCAGAACCTCTTACCGGCGCGGCGTACTGCGGAGGACGGTACCGTGTATCGGCGGTTTCGTTCCGCCACGCGTTTTCTCTCGTAACTTTTACCGCCGCGCCGCGCAGACCCTTCGATGCCTTCGCTCCGACGCGCGACGTTTCGAGGAGTCGGGATACTAACGGTCCTGGCGATTTCAAGCTTCGGTCGGGCTTGCATTGTTGCGAAATCGGCCTCCGGGAACACGGGGAAACCGGCACCGGGAACTGCACCATGTCGAATCGCAACAGAATTTGCCTCAGAGTTGTCGATTCTTTTTTATTAAGGATCTCTTACATTTTCTAAAAAAAACTTTGCTATGGATTTTGCGTCTTTCTCATGGTTAAACATGCTTCGGATTGAACGTTCACCGATTTCCCTCTTTCGTGGATGCACCTACACCTACAAAGGCTCGAATTAGAGACTGCAGTCACGTTCGAGATTCCACTCATGGCGTTGTTCCCCCGATTGATAAAGTCACTCGGCTCTCCTCGGAACCGGAGTATCTATTCCACCGGCGAGGGATACGTAAAGTCAATTTACTCTTGGTCGTCGGAGATCGATGATCGTCCGAGGGCACGTAATCCTTTAGGAGGTTTTCTCTCGGAAGCAAGGCGGGGATAGAAAAAAGCCACAGGAGTAAAAAAAAAAGATGTGCGGTGAAGAAAGAAAGAAAGATAGGGGAAGGGGGCACGAGATCCCCTCTCCCCCTTTTGCGAGAGAAAGAGAAAGACAGGGAAGAAGAGGATGGAGGGAACGGAGAAGGGACAAAATGAGCAGTCTCGATGACAGGCGCGTGGCCTTACAGGGCGGTGGCCACCTCCATTTACATTTACAACACCCGCCACTGCCTTATACGGCCTCTTATCCGGTCGTTCGATGACATTTCTCTTTTATTCCTTTATTTTCGTGCCCACGTACCACGAAAGACTCCCGCATCGAAACCGACTCGGAAGTTACCGGTCTCGTCGTCGTCGTCGTCGTCGCGTTAAAATCGATCACGGTGTGCAGGCTCATGCGATTCGATCCACGTATCGACCGTTCGCCATTTTATTCGCTCCAGTTGCAAATTAACGTGCGTGCCCAGCTCGCGAACATTGTCCGGCGAATGTTTCGCGCCGCGACCGCGAAAAAATCGCGATACGAACGTTGTATTTGTCGCGTGGCGATGCGAACGGAAAAGGGAACGGCTCCACGGCCGATTTCCCTTCGGCTCGGCTTCTGCGGCGTCGTTTACAGAAGCGCGAAAAAACCGGGCGCTAAACCGACATGGAATTTCGTTCGGCGGACGATGGACGATCGACGAATGACGATGAAGACGTAGATGAAACGGAGCAACCCGGCCACCAACCGATTTGCATTTTACCGGCGTGCTCCCGCGCAAACTCGTTAAGCCGATTCGGAGGCGCGCAGCTGTCTTCTTGCTTTAACACCTTATGCGGATCCGGAAGCACGCTCGCGGACGTGTCCTATGAGTCGAAAAAAAAGCTACGCGATTTAATGGGTTTCCCTGAAAATTCCAGGCGCGCGAGCTACGCCACTCTTCTCCGATTTCATAATTAATTAGAAGCAAATGGGGTGGACATTCTCTGTCGAAACCACTCTTCTGTCTTTCTACGGCCGTAGGTTCATTCATTTCGAGCGGACGCAAGTAGCATGAAGTACGAAACGAGGTTTAACGAGATCTCGAGATCTCGAGATGGTCAGGAATTGCTGTGATAAAAATAATGATTATGCTATTTAACACTAGACTCGCGGGACCCGTCGAAATGACGGATTCTAATATTTTTAATTTACGAGTATTGAGATTGTAAAGACGCATCCGTGAGGAATTATTTAACAAATTTCTTTGGCTATAAATTGAAAAAAAATGGCTACAAATCTTGATAGATATATTCATGTCATTTTTATAAAGTAATGTAAAGTAGTCATTTTTAGTGCTCCGTAAACTTAATGTTAAAAAATGTTTTCTACTGTCTACCTAAATATATGTAAAAAGTTCAAGTGTGCACGGTCATTTCCATTCTTTCAAAAACAGATTTCGAAAGAATGAAATTGTACGCTTGAATGTTCATGAATGTTCATAGAATGAACATTAGAATGTTCGTTATACACTTTCTGTCCAACCATTCGTTCCGAGACAGCCCGTATTCAGGCGAAGGATAAGATATTCCCTGCTTTGCACTCAAAGGGTTAAAAAGTAACTGCTCAAAGACATTTAAGGATGCCAATGAGATCATTCTCTGAACAATCCTTTCGAGGCTCACACAAACCAGCAAGAAATTCTTATACAGCCACCGTAGAACCAGAAATCACGATCGAATCACACGGAAATCGAGAAGCATGTACGAATTACAATTGCAAAATCCCCGTTTTACGATCTGTTTACAGTACTCAACACGTCGAGCGCCGTGGTAAATTCATGTGACTCTCTGTTCTCCGTATTTGCCACGTGCATCTGTAAAATTCCTTATCAAGCGGAAAGGACCCTGCACTGCGAAGACCGGACGCATTTTTTTACAAACATGAACATGGTGACTGCGAAAACACCGTTACTTGAAAAATAATGCCGTTTCGGATACAATTTATAATCGTCAAGAATTATTCTCTTGTGACAGAATCAGTTAAGCGTACACCGTGATCAAGATGGAAAAACTTTGCATAATGGTAGAGGAATTATTATGTTCTCTTTTTTCCTCTTGCTTCCATAAATGAATAAATTATCTCTTCCCATTATTTTAAAGTCTCTCCTAAATATTCCCTTAAGCCTATCTGGATCTGGAACGATTAGACTGCGGATTGCATGCATTCGCAAGCGTAATCTAAAAATATGGACACATTATTTAACATAATTAAGACTTGAACCACCGAGCCTAAACGCGACTTACGCGAACTATAATAATAACAAATTAAATTTCACAGTAATCAAGGTATATATCATGGAAAAATTTGCATAGTTCCAAGTATAAACGAAAAAATCTAGTTTAAACATTATTAATAAAGAAAGCTAGATTGCTGTTTAACGCCGCGCAGACGGATTTCGTTTCGCATGAAGAGCGCCGGTTTAAAAATGATCTCCGCTCGATCGGCTCGGACGTTCTCCTCGATCGCGTCGAACGATTCCGCGGCGAACTGGGGCGGCGAAGATTAACAGTTTAACGACGCGGCCGATCTGGTCGTTTTTAATTGATTTTCTCGTTTAGCATCGTAACAAGAGTTACGGCACATTGTGGACGATCGCGGAACCGCCGCGATCGTTGTAACGCGCTCCGGGTGTTGCAACACCCATGCAACACCGCCGCGGAGTAATTACGGTTTTAGCCGGCGCTTTATTACGGATTTGATGATGTATTAACAGTAGCATGAAATCGGTAGTTGCGAGACGGTCTCCCGGCCGTTTCCAGCCACCCCTAACGAGCCCCGTATCTCACCGGGCTGAGAGACACGGGGGCTGAAACGCACGCGGCTTTGATACGTCAATTCTAATGGGGAAAAATGATAACGATGTAAGGGAAAACGACTCCCGTAACTCCGTATCTCATGCTGGCTCGCGCGCCGTCGGGAGCCTAGGCGAGCAGCCCAGGGTACCGTTTTCGCATCGCGATCATTTGTTTCGTTTGACGATACAGAGGCCTCCTCATCTCGCGAACCAGCCCGGGATACGTACGAACTTCGCGGCGTTTAGTAGCGATCGACTGCGCGAGCGAACATTAATTTACGCGGCGAACGCCGCGTGTTTCGTCGAACGGTCATTTCACGGCTCGTTGATGCTGCTGCGTCTCCCCTCCCCACCACTAAGTATCAAACGGGATATTTATACGGGCGGTGTCTTCCTGGATGGGAAATTTATACAGGCCGATCCCCTTCGAAATCGCTCGTCAACGATACCGCAACACTGATTAATCGGCTAACGATCCGCAGCCGACCCGAGCGAGCGCATTAGCGCCGCGCGCGCGTGGGAGAACTTTAACACCTCGGCCGCTGGCACTCGGGAATTCCTTGAATACGAGGCAATCTATTTAATAACGCGAGCACAGGAAAGTTCAGAATCAGCACGGTACTTAAGGGCCCGGTCTTCGTAGATTCGCGATAAGGTAGAGTGACCACATTACCGACAAAAATAGGCGAAAAGTGGTTTCACGCGTCTCAACTTTTCGTCCTTATATAAGAATAACTTGTCGCTGGAGAAGGGCTCATTCGAAAGAGGAAGGTTCAATCTAGTGCAACCTTGAATACGAGGCAGTCTATTTAATAACGCGAGCACAGGAAAGTTCAGAATCAGCACGGTATTTAAAGGCCCGGTCTTCGTAGATTCGCGATAAGGTAGAGTGACCACATTACCGACAAAAATAGGCGAAAAGTGGTTTCACGCGTCTCAACTTTTCGTCCTTATATAAGAATATTTTGTCGCTGGGAAAGGGCTCATTCGAAAGGGGAAGGTTCAATCTAGCGCGCGCTGGTCATGAGCTGACGAGATCATGCAAATATTTGGTAATATTATAGACATCGAGAACATTATAGAAATCGAGAGTAGCTCGCGCTAGGAAATATCTCCAGCTACAAATTGAGCTATATTTCGCCTTGATTCTCTGCAAAATAAAGCGAAAAACTTGAAGCACGTTTCTGGCGTCAGAATTCATGATATCGATAATACAGAGCTAAAAATGTGACAAGTTTAGTCACAGACTTAAGACCCGTCGGATCAAGATCAAGACGGATCTTAAGTCTGTGTCCGAAGGCTGAGAATGGAAAATATGCAGCAGTTACCGACCTGCTGACACTGAAAAAGTCACGTGACTATCCCGGGCCCTTAAATCCCCGAAGTTGACGATTCGAAATGAAACATCGGTGTCGAGTCGACGCTCGAAAAATTGATCAGGGACGGAGAAGATAAATTTCCAAGGGGCCCGTCCCAGTGACACCATTGTGTTTCCCAGAAACCAGTAAATTTGACAGGCGGTCGACGCGCGGAATAACAAGCAGACCACACGGAAGCCTCTGACAAGATGTACCGGAGACGTGACGCGCCTTTATCACGGACGAAAGGGAGGAAGACAAGAAATAAAGACGATGAGAACGGCGTGCTTGTGGCCGGCACAAGAGAGGTACGCTGTCTCCGCGGCGAGATATGAAGAGCGCCGGAGTGCCGGGTGTGAAGCAGCAATATTTGAGAGCAAATAATCGCCGGACAACGAGCTCTTTGTTTCGACGCCACCGGGAAGCGAATGATGCAGCTGCCCTGTGTCACAGTTTTTGCCGGTGAAGCACTTTCGACGATTAGTAATCCGTTCCGCTCGATACTGTTCGAGAATCGCCTCTACCTACACTATAACATTCCGAATCTGACGAGAAATACGCGCACGCATAAGCAAAGAAAGATAAAGCCATAAAACCTAAGAAAATAGTTTTCACGCGTAGATTTTTACGATTGCGTGTAAATAAATCGCAGTAGGCTAACCCACAAACGGAAGTGCACGCAACAATTGGGTCCCGGTCCGAAGAGATGTAAAAATCGGAATAACTTTCACCAGACTCCCGTAACTGATTTTTTACCATAAAAATCGCGACTTTTCTACCGGTTTCTCGTATCCCACGCAATCCACGATAACAATAAACTCCCGTGCAAGTGTGTCGTCGGCCGCTTCCAGCGTCTTTTATCGACGGTCAGGCGACAGGCCGTGGTTTTTCTCCGATTCTAACGAGACCGTATTAATCAGTCACGTAATACCGGCGACTGGGCGGCACAATGGAGCGATTAACAGTGTGTCACTGCCGGTATAATTCCTATCGGGTTTCGCATCGCTAAAATCGTAACGCGACGCGACTCGTGCTCGAACACGGGAACGCGAACACGAACACGCTCGGCGTAACGAACGTAGGCGATATAGGTTAAGAACGACGATGGCTGGAAGGTGTCCTAAACGCTGAAGGCGGCCTAAGGAGCTTTCTCTAGCCGGACGTTCGACTAGCGGCATGCGCAATCGCAATTTGTCACGTTAAAACGTAAAGGGCCTTATTACGGTCATCCTTCATGTGTCACCGTCGCCGTGCTAATAAGACGTTATTAGCGGTTAAAGGAGACCTTTTCACGTCGTTGCCGATCGTGGGACGGTTATTATCGATGGACACCGATTCCTCTTGCATTCCTGGGCCCCGATGCCCGGCCGCGACGTTGATGGATGCCGAACCGTGGCCGAGAGCTCGCGGCGAATCGGGAACTCGTCACTTCCCAGATATAATTACCGACCGCGACTATACCTAACCCGTCGAAATCCTATTCTGCTCGCGCAATTTTAATCACGCTCCACCGATTCGCTTTGCGCCGGCCGTGAGCGGACTCGTAACACAAATTTACGACAGGATTCACTCGAGCTTCCGTTTAGACTACTTCATCCCCGAACTGTACACAGCAGCGCCGTAAACATTAATTTTTATACTCTAGAGAAGATACAATTGATGGCCTCGTAATACCGGTTTGTGGAAAGACAAAAGCTTCGCGTGAGCATCGAATTTTATCCCAGATCAATCATCTTTGTACTAAGAATACTGCTCGGTTCGCATGAAACGTTCCACGTTACTATAACACAGAGACACGTGGATTTTCAAGGTGTCTATATTCTGCTTCACGTAACGAGCCGGTTAATAGAGTACGCAACGTTCTGTTTGCTTCGTTTCCCTCGAAAACGACCGAGCGGAGAACGCGAAATTCCGAAGCGCATTATTAGCGCGCTGATGAAAGCACAAAGTAGGTAATAAGCTGGAGTTACGTTACCCGCGACCGGGAGACGAGTAATGAGTTGTTTGTCTCATTAACGATAATTATTTTCCACGTGTTCTGGCGCGGTTCGATCATCAATCTCGGGAACAAGTTGCCGTTCGTTCCGCCGTGCCGGCCGTCCGCACGATCGTTAGAACGCCGCGTGAAAAATCATCGAAAACGTGCGACACATCTCGAGATCCCGTGTATCTCGGAAAGCCGATCTAACAAGTTGATTGCCACGTGGAAATCAATCGTCGGGCACGCAGGTGTTCGAGGTGTTGGCAGCTTAAGAAACATGGATGCCTCGTTTAACGGCCGAAGGGATCCTGTTTGAGTAACGATCCCCAAAGGAAAGAATGCTAATCATTTAGAGCTGAAAAAGAAACTTCGCGGCACGAACAGTTTGTCCGTGCAAACTTCATTATCTCCTATCGTTCCAGCACGGTGTGTGTATACCCTGCATAATGTTCGCTGTCTATTAAACTGTGCGCAATTTGTTTTTATGGCGGCCGACACTACGGGAAACCATGTGTTTATTTGTCTATCCTTTCTGCGCCGATCGATTGCCCTGTCCGCCTTACTTTGAACCTTTCAATTTTCTTTCAAACCTATCACGTGCTCAGCTCGGCACTCATTGTTATCGCTGAAGTGCCGATTTTTATCCATCCTTGAAGATATTAGCCGAGTCAAATATAAAGCAATGAAACATTCGAGAAATTTAAGAATATCGCTGCAGCATATTTTTATTTTGCACAAAGATCCTCCTAGTTGTAGGTAATAACTGGGCACTATTTAAAACAGAACAGGAATTAAAAGAATTTAGGAATAATAAGAATAGACAGAAATTTCTATTTCTATTACAGTAAAGTATCGATGTAAGCCGCATGGAACTACACGATCTTAGTTCGCCTATCCCCTCCACTTGGGTGCTAAGAAGCTCGAGCTGCCTCGGTCGCTGAGCAGTGTAAAGTGCCGTGTTATTCGAAACCGGGTATATCGGTGTGAACCACTACTAATCCAATTACAAAACTTCTTTATTTTTCATTACTTTTTTACGGGACTTTTGCTAACCTATTCTGGCATTTTTCTGATTAAAATGACACTAAACACGATATAACTGTATTTAGTGGTTTAATTGGTGGTATATAGTGCACCTTCCGCCCATGTTGGCCTACACGATCTATGTCGCAGCACGGACCCGAGGACGCAAGCTTAGATCAAGACCTTGCTGTAGAACATTTTTATTTTGCATAAAGACCTTCAGTAATAATGCTTGCAATCGGTTTGGTTGGAGGGATATCAATTTTCGAATTACGCTCAGAAAAGACCAGAATACATTTTTTCACGTCACAGGCAGCTTTTATTATAGACCATGGTCGTTTCTCGACAACTCCGAGCAAAATCCTGCATTCCCGAAACGAGAGTTTCGCATCAACTTTCAAGTTGCAAAATCGATTTCCCGACGAGAGTCGAACTGTTTTGCAAAGCTTCGGGAGTCGCGGCGTGCTCTGCTTTCAAAGGACCGGCAAACAGGGCTATTTTTACCATTCTTCTCGCCGCGAGAGAAAAAAGTGACGGCGTTGTTCGTCGATGGCCAACGCGTCTCCCGTGTAATCACCATTATTATCAGCTATCACGCAGTGTCGAACGTATCTGCCGCGGGAATTAATATCGGTTTGACGAGCAATTCGTATTCCGCGCGTGGGGAGGCCTTCTACGGGGCTACGGTAATTACGTAGTATTTATTGCACCCGGAGAGTTTACAATCAACGTATCTTGCAGTTTTAACGCGTACGATTTTCAGTAACGGTAAAATCGCGGCGAGGCGATCGGCGGACCTTCTACTATATTGCATTTTGCCTCCTGCGAATCAATGGTCGAGGAAAATGGCCGCTCTCAGTCACTGTAACCAAATATCATGTAAATGCTTAAAAGTCCCCAGTTGCTAACAATAAATAATCGAGGTTAGGCAGTAAAAGAAAACGTAGTCACGGTGAATATTCACGCTTAGGATAGGGTGCCTTTTATTTTCTATTTTTTCAATTAACTCTCTCTCTTTCTCTCTCTGTATCTCCTAGCCTTTTTCTTCCTAGCGTTAGAAAATTGCAATTTTTCAGAAACTTTTTCTGTTTTAATGAAACGTTTGCTCTAAAAAGGGCCACGTTTTGGCTTTCCACTTTCCCGGCCATTGTGCTCTCCATAACCGCGAACAGATCGGTGAAAAATTAAGCCATAAACCTACTTCGCCGTAAAAGATAGCCCCAAGAGGCCAGGATCGCTTTCATACGGGGAGGACGAGCCGAAGATTTACAAGTGAACGCGCTTTTCAGTTCGCTCGCGATTAAGTTCGTTAAACCCCGGCGCAACAGTTCCACGACTAATGGCGGCCGTGTTCCCTTATTAGCGTGAAGTATTCATATTTCATGTTTGAATAGGTTAATATCGGTATGTCTTCCTTTCATCCATTCAGTTGCGAATCCTTTGTCTTCGCTCTGCGGTGGAAGTCGGGATTGAGGTCCTCGATGATTAACGTTGGGGACATTTTTACGATACAACGTGTAAATCATTGTTTAATTTCTAAAATACTTATGTAACGCCGGCGAACAAAAGGTTTGACGTATCTTACATTATTCTTTATGATGCAACGTCTTGTTGCGTGCGTGACACGCTGCGATTAATGTAATGAGCAACATCGTTCATCGAGTTTACCATTTCTGGACTGCGGATCTTCATGCGTTTGTGACTAGTAAAACTCTTCGGAAAACTACAAAATTGAAAATCAGATTGAATTTTGGCTCCGAATGGTTTGCAACTGTTCCAGATAAATTTGAACTTTCTGGTAGCCAATTCCTACCATTAGCTATTTGCGTTAAGTTTAATTAGAAGATCAACGTGGTCCTCGAAGAAGTAGGTTAAAAAATCGAGTTTACCATTTCTGGACTGCGGATCTTCGTGCATTTGTGGCTCGTGAAACTGTCCGGAAAACTACAAAATTGAAAATCAGATTGAATTTTGGCTCCGAATCGTTTGCAATTGTTCCAGATAAATTTGACCTTTCTGGTAGCCAATTCCTACCATTAGATATTTGCATTAAGTTTAATTAGAAGATCAACGGAGAAACAGGTTGAAAAATGCTATAAAGTAAAATTGGCGAGTGAAGATTTGAATGGATCTAGTCGTGGTTGCTGCGAAGATAATTTTCTATTTTCGAAAAATGTAAGAAAATTACTGATCACAGAATTCATGTGCAGAGTTCGGGCCTCGCTCGCGAATGGCGACGCGAATTTCTCCATGAAAAAAGGAAAGCAATTCGCGGATTGCGAACACACGGCACGTACAATGGTCAAAGGGTATTAAACTAAACGGGGAAGAGTCTAACGAGTCGGTCTCCTAACGAATCCCGTCGACAGTGATAACAGACTGGCGTACGAAGTTTCTCTCTCCGCCTCTCCGCTCGGAATTACGAGGGACAGGGTAATGTCCACACCGTGATGAATCCGACGGATCGCGTGGCAGTAACTATAACGAGGAGGACGAACTGTGCCGGCGAATCAACGACAGAGCTGGCTACGAGAATCAACGCGTCTAACTATAGGGCATGATCGTACGCTTTCGAGACGACCTATCGACCCGAGCGGGGTCGAGAGAGCCTCGATCCTCGCTTCGAAACACACCTGTCATCTAACGACCGAACTTTCAGAGTTTCGCGCGCGCGCGCGCACGCGCTCGCGGTTATTTATTCCCCAATGAAACGCGAACAACTTTCTATCAATTAGGAGGCCTGTATTAGGTGGTTCTACAAGATGCTCTCCCTTCCACGTTGCTCGTCTTCCTCCCGCGTTCCGCCGGGTTCGCGGAACCATCATTTGCATCCTCTCTTTTTGACGAGCTGTTTAGTACGACGGTGCTGGACGAGCAGTCATAATCGTTTTACAGTCCCGTCGGAGCACTTCGAAATTTCTCCTGGCAAAATGGCTCCCGGACGAGCCGGGAGACTCGCGAAAGGACGTTGATATGACGAATGTGCCTCGAAAATAGAATAAATCGATCGTATTTCATTTATAAGTACTAGACCGCGGATCTATATGCAAAATAAAAAATATTTGCATTGATTTCGAGACTTCTATATGTCCCCTGCTTTAAATCGTGCTTACCCATTTTTGTCATAAATGCATAAAACCCGTATAGGAAGAATCGAAATATTTTACAATACCGATTCCTATAGAATAGCACAATGCTGTTGCAAAAAGTGATTCTTGAAGCTCACAGAATGATTAGCATATAATAATTAAAATATACATAGCGGGAACTTTCTTCTTGTTATTGAAAACGTACAGCGCACATGCAAAGTACAGTAATCAAGCACATACCTACGGTAATCCCGCGGTTACATGGTAAAGGACGTCGATATTTAATGGCTTTCCCATGGTGACCTTGGGATGACCTCACACCTCGCCATTGACGCAGGAAGCACGCGCATAATTCACCGTCGAACATTTAGCGTATAAAGATAACACATTTTCAGTATGAATAACGAGATTCGAGGTAATCTCATGGCAATTCGAGGATGACCTTTTCCAGCGTTTGAAAACATTGAGAGCCGTCCATTACGAGCGTCGCGTCCTAACAAGATGCGAGATGACTTTGACTTTTGCCTCATTAGAAACCTTTAACTTATTTCGATCCTCAACCCGTGCGTCGATAAATCTTGTTGCCCCGTGTGTGTGCCTCGACGGAACGAGGAAAATTCAACGACTGTCGCAACGAGGGTCCTGTATAAATTGACAAAGTGTAAGAGGAGGAGAGGACTGCTCTCACAGAGTTTCATTAATCTTTCATAGCAGTCGGATAGAGCGGGGCGGAAAAATTCTGTCTCGGTCGGATCATCTGGAAGGCCTGCGCTCTTCGAGGATTTCCCGGACGAGGCTGGGCAGGCAACGTTCTCCCTCGAAGTTTGCCTTTCATTCTGTCTGGAACGCCGTAGGATCGCAGAGCAAACGAATCGGTAGTGGAGTAACGTGTATATCCTCCGCGAGACACGGAACGAATGGTAGCCAGCAGCCGTACCAACCGAGGTGTACCTCGGTTACACAGTGTACGGTGACTAATGAACCTTTACAGTCACCTTTACGTCCTACCACCGGCGCAGCGCAACTGGCTGAGTTTATTGCCGATGCTAATTCACGAGTTCGAGCAATTAGAGGGTTCGACGGAAGCGGGCCCTTTGATATCCTCGTCGTGCTCCTGTCGACGGACATCCGAGAGCCAACCTTGACGCCGCTGTATCGATTATCTTCCACCCATGTGCTCCAATAACATCCACCTCTCAAGGAGACCACCTTGCCAGTACTAAAATGCTACCCAGGCGTCTACATTTTTTTTTTTTTTTTAGCAAAATCACCCACTGAATTGGCCAAATTTTTATCGGGATCATTTTTCAAGTGAACTCTCAAGCATACAGAAATACTTTTTTTCTGAGACGCTGCCAGATTGATCGTCGAAGACATAATTTAGTTTTCATAAATATCAAATGAAGCTGTGTGAAACACGCCCCTGATCGATGTTTTACAACGTCACCCGAGACTTTTATGCGCCACGGGCCCGTAAAGTGTCAGCGTCCCCTATTTTATACGACACATAAAGAGTCCCGGAATCGTCGAAATGAAACGAAAACGGCAATTAACATAAGCGTTCGCGGCCGCACCGCGATGAATATGGATAAATCACGGGGACGCGGGATAATAATAAAGCATAATGAATATGTACGCAGCGGGAGGACGGAGGACACGGATAAATCTTGTAGATCACGCGACAGTATTGCGTGTTCGCTTCCCGGGAACATCGATTCCCGGTTTCGGAGGCTACCGGTCTCGCACGGGGTGCATTGACTATTCCTGCGGACGACGACAGCGACAGCGACGACGACGACGACGACAACGACGACCGCAGCTGGCCGTATGAATATTCCTTTCGGCGACAACAAGTTTCTTCGCGTTTCTTTCGGACCGGGCCGCACGTTCACCTGCACCGTTCGTCTTCGTCACCGATCCCGAAGACGTAGTATATCCCGATGACCGGCGTGCCCTGTCATTAGGTGTATACGCGCTACCGGTGTACCGGTTTTTCCCTGCGACCTTCCTTCGCCCTCGCCCTCTCCCCTCCCTGACCCCCTGCCGCCCCCCTCGGTGCATCTCGTGCCTGCACACCGCTGCACCCCGGCCGCATCCATCCTCCACCGACTCGCCTCCTTTCTCCTCTATCGCGACTCGCAAGAAACTGTTTTGTTCGCTTCTTACTCGGCCGCTCGTTGCTGATGTATCTCTACAGATATATATGGAGTTTAGTGAACCCTCCGACTGGCTCGGGAGCACGACAATAGCCGCGCAATAGTTTGCAATT
The DNA here is from genome assembly GCF_050948215.1 of Halictus rubicundus. Taxonomy (NCBI): domain Eukaryota; kingdom Metazoa; phylum Arthropoda; class Insecta; order Hymenoptera; family Halictidae; genus Halictus; species Halictus rubicundus. Next base: position 10,611,633 of record NC_135152.1, read on the forward strand.
GTCGGTTTCGTTTGGACGTGGGCTATTGTCTCGTAGAGTGTCTCGATGATCGGGAGTCTGAGAAAAATGGTACTTTTTAATTTGTTGCTCAAAGGTGACATTTTCTCAGAAATTTGGAATTTTATAATGCACAGAGACATTATTAGGAATATTCATTTTTGACGAAAAGATCCACTTTTCGATTAAAATTGTACCGAACAATGCGGCCCAACGTCATTTTGTAAGCCTAAAAAATGTTCTTGTACGCTTCAAGATTCACGCAATGAGAACCTAGTGATAATTATTCGATTGAGTGATAAACGGACATTTTCCCCGATATATCGTGTCGCGGCCATTGGCCAGCCCACTCGATGCACACGCAAGTGCCTCGTCGATCTCTCTCGGCAGTATCGGATCTAAATAGAACGATCAAAACCGAGTGAACAATAAATACCGCGTAATTACGCCACATTATATACATATAGATCTCGGTGCGCGCGACACGGTACAATAATTGCGTGTCATTAGTCGGTATCGGCTGGGTAATATATTATTAGGGCCCCCGGTTGCGCATAATAGCAGCGGCCCGATAGGGGCCCGTGGAGGCTGGTGTGTTCGGTACCGGTGGCACGTTTCCACGATATTTATAGGATCGTTGGCCACCGTTAATTAACGCGGGCATTTTCTCTTTCCTCTGCGAATTTTCTTCGGCTAACAAGTCAAATTCAGGTTGGCTGATTAATAGAGCCTTTCGGAATCTGGTTTCCTTCCATTTTTGGGCACGTGAACATACTTCTACTATTAGGGGTACCCATAAGTAATCAATTATTTGCAAAGAATTTGTTTTGCCTTTAGTTCCGTGCCGATCGTTGAAGAGGAAGCACGTATTATTTTACAGTTTTCGGTAAAGCAGTCTGTGTTCAAAATATTCTAGAAAGTATCATTTTTTTTACAACCCTGTAATAAAATGGCGACGTCCGTACCTTCCGAGGATCATGTTCGTCATTGCACACTTTTTCATTTTCATGCGGGATTTAATGCAACGGTGAAAACAAAGAAAATTTACGATGTTTATGGAGATGTATTGAAGTTCAACAAGTGTCGACGTTGGTTCAGAAGGTTTGCTGCTGGTGATTATGATCTCTCTGACAGGCCTCGAAGTGGACGACCAGTTGAATTTGATAATGACACCCTGAAATCTCTAGTGGAAACTGATCCAAAATCAAGTATACAAGAATTATCGAGAAGCCTTGGGTCCACATGGTCAACTATGCAAAGGCACCTATACGAAATGGGAAAGGCATATAGGCAAGGAATATGGGTACCGCATTAATTATCTGAGACCAACGAGAATATTCGTCGTTCAATTTGCACTTCATTGCTATCCAGACTTCGTAGAGATCCATTTCTTTGCAGAATCGTTACCGGAGATGAAAAATGGATTCTTTGTGATAACATAAAGCGTTCCAAGCAATGGCTTTCTGCAAGTCAAACCGCAATATCAAAAACCTAGCTTATCACTTACAAAGGTGTTACTGTGCATTTGGTAGGACTGTCGTTTTATTTACTTTGAGTTGTTGAAACCTGGAGAACAGTTACTGCTGAGTTGTATTGTCAGCAATTTTAACGGCTGTATTCCGAACTATTGAAAAAGAGGGCATCTTTAGTCCACAGAAAAGGTGTAATACTGCAAATTGACTATGCCCGGCCCCATACAGCGAAACTCACTCAGGAAAAAATCAAAGAATTGCAATGGGACGTTTTACCGCACCCCCGTACTCACTGGATATTGCTCCCTCTGACTATCATCTTTCCAGATCTCTGGAGCATTATTTAAGAAATAAAACATTCACTTGAAGATGTAAGGAGGCACCTTGAGTCATATTTTGCTTGACGAACCCTGGATTTCTATAAGAGGGGGATTGAAAATTTGCAGTAAAGATGGCAAACTGTCCTTGCTAATGATGGAGATTATATAATAAATTAAGAAATAGAAACCTGAATTTACTACAAAGTTTGTTTTAGATTCCAAAATGATTGATTACTTATGGGTCCCCCGAATATAAATTGTATGTAAAATATTCACAGCTCGATGAAAATCGGCGAACTGATACACGAGGGCACAGAGAAGTGTCCGGCAAAGCCATCGAATTTGATCTGATATGAAAAATCGCAAGGGAGCCGAGAGAGTACAGTTTATCGCACCTCTTATTTATAGTTAGCCTCGGTTAATTAAGGAAAGCGGCGTAGACGTGGCCCGTCGCAGAAAACGAGAACGATACGCAAGCAGGTAAAGCGGAATAACAGAAAGAAAGAAAAAAGAAGGGAAACCCGACACGATCACCGGTGTGGATCGGTGTGCGGATCGCGGTCGCCGGGAGGCCATGAACCGATCGACGGATGGGCACCGCAGAAAAAGTTGGTACGATCGATCTTTCGCTGAAATGACCATAGCGGAAGGCTAACCCCGATGCAAGTAAAAGCGATAATGCCTCGGCGACGACGGAGGCCTCGAGAACGTAAAAGTACTGCTCTCCGCGCCTCCCTCCATTCGTATCGCGCGCAAACAACTGGCCAACGGACTGGCCGGCCGGCCGGCCGCAGGAGTCGCAGCCAGAGAAAGAGAGACGCATGTGAGCGCACGCAGTCGATACACCAGATAGTGATTGATGATGATTAGCCGGCGATTTGCCGATAAGGGAATGTACCGCGCCAAGGTAAGCTCTCCCGGGGCCCCGTGGCTGTTGCCGCGCTATGATACAGGGTACGATATTGGGGCCCGCCTGTACAGTCGTGTAAATTGCTGTACAATGAGCAATTACAATGACTTACGCAACCGGGTACGTAAGACCCGCGGTCCCATTCGACGCACACGGGTTTTTCCGTTTCCCGTGCGAATTTTACTCGGGCGAACGAGCCTCTGGTTAACCGATTTCCGTGCTCCGGGATTCGGATTTTTCGCGTGGAAATCTGGAGAAGATCGGCCCTGTCCTTCATTGATTGTTATCTCTCTCAATTTTTATCTCGCAAAAATGGTCCACTAACGATCGCACGGTCACCGAAGAATGATCGAGAAACCATTGGCGATGGCATCGATGCGATCCGGTATCCCGTGCACGAACGCGGTCGCGTCCCGATGTGCCGCGTCGTCCACCGAAATGCGTCTGACCGTGCGACGTCATATTCCACTTGGGCTTGCCTCGCTCGTCCTCCTCGTCCTTCGAGGCTGCTTTATTTCCCTATTAAGCCCGTGGCCCGACAGGAAACCGGGGAACCATCGGGAACGCTGAATTTACCGAGCCGATTTAAACGCGAGTTTCCCGTCGGGATTGTTGCGCGAAACTCGCAGGTGCAACGGGAGAGAGAGAACACCGGCGCGGCGTCCCGACCGGGTGAACTACGACGTCGATACGGATCTACCGGCGTGACAATCTTCCGATAACAAGCCGAGAAGACGTCCACGTTGGATCGCGGAGGGTCGGTGAACGCGATCCGATCGTTTTCTATCTGTTCAGCTGTCCGACGGGGATGCGCGGCCCGATGCGTAAGTGATAAGCGGTATTGTTGTCGCGCATGATCGCGTCCCTTCCGGCACGATCGCACGTCGCGAACCATATCGATCGATAAATTCCACTTAGGCCACGCTCGATCGCGCCAATTCCCGGATAATTCGATCCACGGTTAAGCCATTCCTTGCATAATATCTTTATATGCGCTTGTTACCGCGCCGTCTGTATTCCTGTTGCACGCGTCGATGCAACACACGCTGCGCCGAACGCTCAATGCACCCAGCAGAAATTCACCGAGGACGCGTCGCTCTCGCGACAATGCAATTTGCGCTTTATAGAAATACAGCGTCTCGCAATGGCCGTGCAATCATTTCGATTGTACGCTAATTGAGTCGTCCACAAATCTATTCATCAACAAATCTATTCACTACCTTTTACCTATTTAATATAAATTAATATTTAGTGACAAACCTGAGTGACAAACATTGAACACACTTTTAAAATTTAGTTCAGTGAATTCTCGGTATGTGTCGACAATACGGGCCTTGCCAGCGTCGTGTATCGTGCAGGAGACATACCCGTGTTATGTTTACATTCCTCGGCGTCCGAGGCCTCTCGAGCTTCGTGGTTCCGAAGTGGATAATTCCGCGACGTTTATCCTCCAGGCCTTTGCGACATATATAGAGAAATCACTGTATACAATTATTTCATCGATTTTCCCTGCTTTTTATATTGTGGAGTTAATCGATTTGGCACACGAGAGGTTCAATTAATGTTAGATTACACCGTGCAGGTTTGGTGATCAGTGTTAAGTCGGTGCAGAAGCTCGCACCCGATTTCGTGTTAAAAAACAAAAAGAAAGCGGCCACGAACTTTTGCGTTGACCTAATGGGTTGCGATTATTAGACACTGTTGCGACTGGGACTAGAATTTCACAGTTGTTTTTGCGCTGAATTTTGTGGTTTGAAGAAGGGAAGAACGAAGACAAGGAGAGAATGATGTAAGCGACAAGAGCGAATACCAAGCAGCACATGGCACCGAGCGTAACAACGTCATCAACATCGAGCAAACGACGCATGACAGCGACGGCATTTCGACGACACTTTCGCCGAGCAACAAAATCTCGAGGACCGATGGCACGCAAGTCAATAAATATCTTCTCGTTCGCCTGCGTTCGGAGACTTATGAATTAACGACGACCGTACTACAGCGCAGGCGATCTCTTCTCCGAGGACTTTCGCTGGTCGACAAAATCCCGGCAATTTCAAGTTTCCCGCTCGCGGCACGCAAGTCGCCGACGCGACGCGACGCGACGCCTCGTAAACAAATCTCCGGCAGCGGCGCGGCGCGAAACTTTTCGTGCGAGCCTCGCCGCCGCGTGATTTAAGCACCTGTTAATTACGCGCTCGGTAATTTACACCGCGCAATATTATCCGCAATTGCGCCTAATTAATAATTCATAGGATCAGCTGTTAGTTATGCCGCGAGTGTGCCGCGAGGAACGTCTGCCTGCCTGGAATCCCGATTTTTCTTTGATATTTAAAGCTGCGATGGTTTGAACTTTTCGAAACGAGTTTTGTTCTCCTACGGCGAATGTTGCTCGAAAAACCGCGAATGTTAAGTAATAAATAACGGGGCTTAAAGCCGTGTCTCGGTTGGGACATTTTCAAAAGCAATTCATGTTCGGATGAAATATGGTCTCGCTTGGACGAAGAAGAAAATTATGATTTTCTAAATACAATCTTCCATAAATACACTAGCGTCAGGTACAGGCAAAATTCAATTCATTTATTTTTCTCGAAACCGTCGCACGTGCAGTTACAGGCAGAAAGTGAGGATTTATTTTGGACTGTTCCCCAAATGGTCGGAATTTTATAGTTTTTCCTAGAGGTCGGGATGCGCACATACGCAGAATAATGGAACGGGTATTCGAAGAAATAATCAAGGAAAATAGGCCCCGGATGTTTGCTCTCGCACAGACGATTTACAACCGCGTAAATTTTCTGGCCGATCGCTACGCGCTCGTAAGCGATTTACGATACGATCCTACTATGGACGCGATGGTGGTACCCGGATCAATCATGTATCAGTGCAGGACAGACCGTCGAGTCATCGAGGCCCATCGTTACGATCCACTTTCGTTGCTGGAGACGTGTATATTAATTGCGACGAGATGATCGAGCCATTTTCGGTTCAATCGGGGATCGATTAGCGTAGGTCAAATACAAAGAAAAGGGTTGATCTACCGTGGTATCGTCATTGATAATGCCAGAAATGGTGTTCATGGGTTGTGAAATCTTGAAGTTGTGATCTCGAAGTTGTGAGTGAAATATTGGCAGTGGTCTGACATTATTTGGTTAATGCTTTAAAATATTAAAAAATTTGCAAGGAGCATCAATGATTTCGTTAGATCAGATCCTTTTCCAGCTAAGTTTTTTAAGAGAGGATTTGGAAATCTTCAGAATTAATGACGAATGTTTCGAGGATAGGGAACGGTCTTCCTGGAAATAAAGGGTAGCATTTTAAAAAAGGCGCCTAATAGAAACAAACTGTCGGCTTCGAGTGGCTGCGGTTTCGTTGCTCTCAATTCCAACGGAATCAAAGCCGGGCTCCACCATGGAGCAATCTGTGCCTGGCTTCAGTCTAGACTGCTCCACATCTCCTAAAAATCTAGCTGCAAGGACCACAATGACTCTGTAATTTGAATGCTTCTGCAATGAGGATTTACTGAATAGCTATTGGTCAGTCTAGACGAGGCACAACCGACAGCTTTTTGCTCTGGACAATCTGTTTCCATGTCTGGTCCAGCATTTTCTGAAAACCTACATATGAAGACCGCAATGATTCTGTAACTCGAATGCTTCTCCAATGGGGTTTCAGCGGATAGCTATTAGAACAGACGTGCGAAAAAGCTCTTTGCCCTGGGAGCTGGGCAGAGACTCCTTACTCTGAATGATTTTATAATGGAGATACGCCTGATAGCAGCCGACTACGATAAGCGGTGTAGAGCAAAAAGAGTTCTTCCCCATGGAATCCAAACTAGTCTAGACTAGGTATCTTCTAGCCACAGACTCTATTCAGTGACCTACACCAGTTAGACCAACAAAGGGTTCTTTACATCTCCTAAAATCCTAGGAATGAGGACAACAATGACACCATACCCTCAGCATTTACCTAGTTATAAGCGATCCACAGCCCAGGCGTATTGGTCCGACGGCTTAGCTCGAGAAATTTGGACGAAACATTGTTCCCTCGATGAAGATTCACCGGATGGCTACCGGTTAGCCTAGACCAGGTAAAGACAATAAGCTCTTTGCCCTGGGAGCTGGAGTCAATGTATAGCAGAGACTCCTTACTCTGAATGACTTTATAATGGAGATACCCCTGATAGCAGCCAACTAGGATAAGCGGTGTAGAGCAACAAAGAGCTTTTAGAATCCAAACTAGTCTAGACTAGGTATCATCTAGTCATATACTCTATTCAGTGACCTACACCAGTTAGACCAACAAAGGGTTCTTTACATCTCCTAAAATCCTAGGAATGAGGACAACAATGACACCATACCCTCAGAATTTACCGAGTTATAAGCGATCCACAGCCCAGGCGTATTGGTCTGACGGCTTAGCTCGAGAAATTTGGACGAAACATTGTTCCCTCGATGAAGATTCACCGGATGGCTACCGGTTAGCCTAGACCAGGTAAAGACAATAAGCTCTTTGCCCTGGGAGCTGGAGTCAATGTATAGCAGAGACTCCTTACTCTGAATGACTTTATAATGGAGATACCCCTGATAGCAGCCAACTAGGATAAGCGGTGTAGAGCAACAAAGAGCTTTTAGAATCCAAACTAGTCTAGACTAGGTATCATCTAGTCATATACTCTATTCAGTGACCTACACCAGTTAGACCAACAAAGGGTTCTTTACATCTCCTAAAATCCTAGGAATGAGGACAACAATGACACCATACCCTCAGCATTTACCTAGTTATAAGCGATCCACAGCCCAGGCGTATTGGTCCGACGGCTTAGCTCGAGAAATTTGCACGAAACATTGTTCCCTCGATGAAGATTCACCGGATGGCTACCGGTTAGCCTAGACCAGGTAAAGACAATAAGCTCTTTGCCCTGGGAGCTGGAGTCAATGTATAGCAGAGACTCCTTACTCTGAATGACTTTATAATGGAGATACCCCTGATAGCAGCCAACTAGGATAAGCGGTGTAGAGCAACAAAGAGCTTTTAGAATCCAAACTAGTCTAGACTAGGTATCTTCTAGCCATAGACTCTATTCAGTGACCTACACCAGTTAGACCAACAAAGGGTTCTTTACATCTCCTAAAATCCTAGGAATGAGGACAACAATGACACCATACCCTCAGAATTTACCGAGTTATAAGCGATCCACAGCCCAGGCGTATTGGTCCGACGGCTTAGCTCGAGAAATTTGGACGAAACATTGTTCCCTCGATGAAGATTCACCGGATGGCTACCGGTTAGCCTAGATCAGGTAAAGGCAATAAGCTCTTTGTCCTGAAAATGATCTTGGACGTCGGTGGAAGAACCTGAAGACTGTCTTGCACTATCAGGTTTCCCTGGTCGAAATTTCGACGGATTCGGACGCGGTAGCCCAATCTTCGAATCTGATCGGCTGTTTTGCGTCCTTCGCAGGGGATCCTGCAAAAAGTAGCCGGCGTCATGGGGCACAGCAGGCTCGTTCGCGCGAGTTCAATCTCAGGCGAGGAAGCGGCGACCGGTGTGTGGTCTTCAGGGCCGATCGGTCTGGCCCCTAGTTAGCGTGATTCAGTCGCGGTCTCGGGTACACGCTCACACGCTCACGGCGGGGCTTCTGCGAGGGTTCGAGGGACCGCCGCGGTAGTCGATCGGTGATTAGACGGCAGCTTGTTGTTTCCGATCGCCGCTAAATATCTCGAGCTTGCCGCTGGACGACGCTTCTGCCGGCGCGGATCCTGCGCGAATCCTGCCGTATCCTGCTGATGGCCTGGCCCCTTCCCATCTCTCTCTCTTTCCTCCGGTCTATCTCGTCCTCCCTTCTCCCTTTTTTTCTCTCTCTCTCTCTCTCTCTCTCTCTCTCTTTCTTGATCGCTCGGTCTCTTTCCACGGTCACGCACGCGGCGATCGATCCTCCTCTCTCGCCAGGATCCTTGAGAGAGCACGCCGCTTCACTTTGCGCGCACCGCGGGCCTGGTGAGAAAGTTTTACGACTCACTCGTGCGAACGCCTCGCCGCGCCGGTAGAATCGCGCCGAGGGAATCTCGAATGTATATCGCCGGCCCCGTATGTGTCTCTAAATACGTACGACTCGCGCGTTGCCCCGTCTAGCCGGATTTACGACAGCGAGAGGATACTTCCGCTTTTTTCGAGCCTTTTTGCACGTCGAACAGCACCAACGCCAGACCTTGGACGCCAGACGCGGACCAGCCCGCGATGCGGGCTTTTTACACCTCCCTCCATCCTCCGATCGCGATTCTGTACGTCCCTGTTTGTCTTTCTACTAATCCCCGATCCCCCGACACCACCCAACAAGTATTTACGCTGCTCACCTGGCAATTTTGATCCTGCGACGTGTCATGAAATTTCAAAGCGTAAAACACCTTTCCCCGTCATTTATTAACTCATTTCGACATACCGTACATTTCGTTGAAGCAACATTTAGCGACGTGCTCGCGCAACTTTTGAATATGTGTGTACCGTATATTGGACGGTACGAGTAACACTTGCCCGAATTTAATTTCTTTTTCTGATGATACTCGTGCGTCCCTAATTATTAGAACGCGGTTCTTTATGCAAAATAAAAATTATCTGCATCCACTGCCATCTGTTTTAAATTGCAGTGTATTAATCGCGGTGTATTAATTATATTTATCAGTAGAATTCCATAAAATTTTGGCTGATTTAGTTTCAAATCTGAGAGGATTAAAAGTGCTTGCCCGAAAGCCTACTTTAAATTCACATTGTGCACATTGGTCGAAATGAATTTTTGGAACGAGTTAATTATTTCAAGACTGTACAAGCCTCTTTAAAAAATGTTTGAACTCGCGATTCAATGAAAGATGAAACGAATGAAATGTTCGAGCTAGACGTTGACGATAGTAATCGAGTAAAAGCACGGTGAAACAATGGTCAAATGTTAAATTCCAATGGAACGCAGTGGAATTTCGTTTACAATTAATCGAAACAGTTCCTGCAGGAAATCAAATTTCCCGTAAACTTTGTCGCTTCCGCGGCTTACACATTACCTCGTTACACATAATTCACGTGCACTAATAACGTCGTATCTCCACGGAAGCTTGTTGAATTTATGAAATCCGGGGGCACATTGCGGGTCAGACGGGACCCGAATGTTGCCCGGTCGCCGTATGGGAAGGGTCCATGTTCCTCGTGTCCGTTCTGGGACACGGAACAGCTCGCGGAGTAATTAACGAGACACCGAGGACTACACACCGGGGAACGATAATATCTCGTTCGCACCACGTTTCGACTTAATCGTGACGGTAACATCGCGCGCGTGGCATTCGTGTATCTTGCACGAAACCGATGCGACTTCAAAGCAACCGAATCCGAGACGTTCGCAAAATTCTCCTTCTTGTGCCTCCGATGGCACGTGGTGAGCAAATTTTGTCAGTAGCCTGCGTAGACATTCACTTTTCTTCTCCTAATCAATGCGTTGGGACTAATACCAAATCCTTTACATGTTTGTGCTTGACTTCATCTAGAATCGGCAGGCTATGTATTTTAACCCTTATGTCAATAACCAAAATTTATTTACCAAGATTTATAGTAACAAGAGACGAGTGTAATTTCTAATAATAAAAGGGCAAAAAATGATTTTTATTTTGCATAAATATCCACAGTGACCCCATAAGAAAACCATAAAAATCTATAATAATTTTACCATTTGTTGAAATATTAATGCAGTTATAAAGAGAGTTAAGACGACAAAGAAAAGATGAAAAGAAGAAGTTCGCGAGAGAGAGAGAGAGAGAGAGAGAGAGATTTTTAGAGCGGATCTTTAAGAAAAATAAAAATGTTCTACCTGAATTGCAACTGACTCGAGTGAAATAAAAATGTATTTTCTTTCTTAATGCGTATAATAGGTTGAAAATGGTGTAACAGTATTTGAAAATTTGTCTAATGTTTTTACCGTTTTAAAATACGCCTCCCCATTTTTGTCATAAAATCCGCAGTGTGGTAATCAGCAACGCTGGCAATTTTCCCCGGCCGCAAGCAGACGCTTGAAAAGTCAGGAAACTTTTTCCCAATGGTATCCCGTGCACACAAGGAACCTAGCATTTACGCCACCACGACTTTCGTATAAATCAAAGCTTCGTTTCGTGGCGAGTCGCTGCACGACCATAGATAGGCATAATATCTTATGTCGAGGTCAAGGCGAATGTGTCAGGCTCGTTTACGGCTCGCACACGTGTTGGTATTAAACGCCACGATTCATCAGAGGGAGAAGAAGATAATCTGCACCTACGCCACCGAGGTCCTTCGAAAATTTCCCGATGCCAATACCACCTGGATTAACCAGGCGAAAGCGACGCATAATGCCGTGGCATGTTCCGACTTGTACAGTCTATAAAACTATGTCGTTGCAACCGGTCGATGGCAATGTCGATTCACAGTTTTAGGACGCATTCATACGTTCCTTTTGGTCAGAACGTCGTTTTCCTTTCCGTTCATTTGAAATTCAATGAGAATGTTCAGCTTCAAGACGATGGGGCCAGGAAAATTTTCCAAATGGAATTTAGTACTAGATTTGTTACACAATTTTATACGTACTGTGATTTTTATGGAACTATCTTAAAAAGAACAATTTATTTATTTAGTGAAAGCTGGAGTTGGACAGATATAAGGACGTTTCTAAACCCTTTGAAATTGTCAATTTTTATTTGTGAATTTGCAAATGTGCAAGGACTGCAAAGGGGACAGGTGGTGTCAAATTGAAAAAAAACTGGGCCAATTTGTTTTCCAATGAAATCCCACTTTCTGTAGCTTTACATACATATTCTTATATATGTATTTATTATTTGTAACGAGTATTGTGGGGCTCCTATTGGGGGTTTGCAGCTCGAGCAATATCAAACATATCTATATATATTTCAGATTGATGGTGCAAGAATTGTGCAATTTGAAAAATCTGTATTTGCCAGGTTTTTGCGCCGAGGTGTTCAATTAAAGTGCCCGTCGAATTTCACAATACGTCACTCTACTTTGACTGGCGTAAGCGATCGTCGCGCGGCAGGGCGGCTTATTGAAAACACTTCCGCGATACGAAATTGTTTCATTACGGCAATTACGATCACGCGAAGGTGCATCCTTTGAAGCCGTCGGCCTCACCGGCTCCCGCTTTGTCATCTCCGTGCGGCGCGGCGCGGCGCGCCTGTTTACTAGAAAAACGCTTTACCTGGCCCGAGCTGAGAGTGCAACGCGCGCGCGGAGAGTGCAACTGCGGCCGATTAGAAAAAAGAACTGGAGCAAATTGCGCGCGGCGGGACGCACAATGACACACCTCGCGCCGATCAAAACTCGTTGCGGCGACGATAATGCGCGCCGACAAGGGGACACTGGGACACACGAGGTGCCGAGCCCTTACCTGGCATTCATAAATAAATTTTAATGAACTGCCCTCGAAATGCGCCTAGCCGCCGCGTACACTCCCGTCTACAAGTCGCCAACAGTCTCTCTGCTCTCGAGACTTGCAACCAGACTGTGCGAGCTCATGCATTTTTCTTAAAATTTACAGTCAATTGTCGTTTATATTATTTGCAATTTATCGAGACAATCCAGAGGAAAAATTGATTTTCACGTAGCTCCTGCAGTCGGTGCAAATAATTTATTTACACAGTTTACTAGACTGTGGATCTTTAGGCGAAATGGTCTGTGTCAACTGTTGTCGAATTTATTTCCATTCTTAATGGAATCAAAAGATTGACAACGATATAACAATATTTCTCAACTCTTCCCTTGCTTCGCGTGCAAATTCGAAGTGACGCTGAACTTTGAACTCCGACTGTTTTGAATGTTTAATGTCATATCTGACACAGTACATTTAACTGTACATTTAAGCACCGTGCCGTTAATGTCTGTTATTGATTCTATCTACTCGCGTAGATAGGATCTACGCCTATTAATCATCCGTAATGAATGCTTATCTTCTTCTACTTTTCGATATCTACGATCGTCGAACGTCATAATCTACTAAGTCGAGAATGAAATTGACGAGGAACGAACAAAGTCATATAAACATTTTCTTTTCAATCTACCGTTTTTAATTTGTAATCAAGGTAGACGGAAACCAAATTGAAAAATTCGTGGCTATAATTTGGCGCGAAAAATATCCACGAGTACAGTACGTAGCCGCGATAAAATTGCGATCGAAACTTGAGCGCCGGAGCGTATGCACCAGGCCAATCGTTTCTTTTGTCCGTGCCCGAAGGTTTCTCGAGGCAATTAGGTTTTACAACGCGTTGGCCGATTTAACGCGGTACTCGGCCGATTGTGCAACATCCAGAGAGTCTGAGACCGTGGTCTAATAGTGTCGTAGGAACGGGATTAGTGAGTCGGTGACGGTAATTTGTCACGCGTGCATGACGTCGTTCTGCCTTTCAACGGCGAGTCCTCGTTATTGGTAACAGGACAATCTGAATACCCGGTGACATAGACCCGTGTCCTGGTTCGCACGTATGTCACCCACACGTGACGTCCCACGCCTCGGATGCACGGGACGTCGTCTCTTCCATGCCGGAGGAAGGTGACGCCTGCTGATGCCTTCGGGCATCCGCGAACGATGACCTACGCCAATTCCCATCGGTGGAAATGCAGCGTCGCATTCCACACAAATCTTTCTCCGCCCATTCCTTTCTTTATTACGTTAACGTGAAAAATTGTCGCTTTTTACCGGTAGAAACTCCGTGTCGCGTTCACGCGGCGTATTCAATTAAGATAAACGCATTCTTTCAATCGAATCCGATGAAATTTACGAACAACGGTTGAGAAATACACTGTGATAAAACATTTTATGTCTAGTATAAGCAGCGTTGATCAAGTCGATTCAAACTTAAAAGTGATTGTTAATAATCATTAGATGTCGAAACGACTTTTTAACGATGTTATTAGGTGTATACACAAGTTTCAGTCTTTTCTAATCGTTCATACATAATGATTCGAGTGGTTATGATCTTCTGTGTAAATAAAACCGAACGGACAAAACGACTGAAATTCTTGTATACCTGCCTAGACGTTTCGATGCTATACATTCTAGAGAAAGTACTAACTGGTGTACCTGCTTTTACCTACACTGTAACACAAAATCGTGCAGCGTGACCAATAAATAAAATCAGTATTTGCTGTCTTTCAAACAATTATTAAAGCGATACACGTATCTGCTACATACCGAAGACTGCTGCTTGCCATTTTCATAAATACTTTATCCTTTTTTTTTTTTTTTTGATGAATTTTCTAGCCAAACAGTCCAACTACAGTCTCCGATTTTCCCACACCATAAGACAAAATCGTGCGGTGCAGCCATAAATCACCGACGCATAAAATCACCATTTGTCGGTGTTATAAACAGCAGTATTATTCAGAAAAGGTGGTCATAAATATGCAAAAGAGTTTCCTCGAATAATGATTTAAATCTGCTTCTATTCGAAGAATTCGAGAGCTATAAAATTTTATTGTTCCAGCCTAGGTTCGTACACGCTGAACCGGGCAGAGCCCGCGTTTTCTCCGCAACAATCGTCCGCACTTCCCGTTCGAGTCCGCTCCCCGCAGCAGATTTTCACTACATTCCGTCCCGTTGTCACATCGGCATATAAATCAGGCGTGGCTCGACGTAGATCTATCAACCGGTCGCGGATCGATAGGAAGAGAACGGCGCCCGTGACAGATTAATCTCGAAGTGCAGCGCGTGCAGGCTGCACAACCTATCGAACCCGTTCGCTCGCCGCATAATTCATTACTTTTTCCGACGGCTCGGTACGAGCCTCTCGTACGAGAGAGAGAGAGAGAGAGAGAGAGAGACCGTGCCCCGAGATCGGACAATCGACGGATCGGCTGGCAGAAATCGAAAGCGGAGTCGATCGAGTTTTCGCGTGCTTATTACCGATGCACCCGCGACTCGAACTCGCGGCTCGATCGATACCTACGCACGCGCTTTCGATTTCCTCGCCGGGACCGGGTTCCGCTCGTTTATTTCGCGGCCGAGAAACGACCGGGGCTCCACTGTTATACAACCGGAGCCGCGATTTCGTCAACGGTTAAGGCGAAACCGGTCGAGAGGAGACCGAACACGAACGCGGCTCTCGGATATGGTTAATCGGTATCGGACTGCGGCAATGTCGAAATCCTCGTCGTCGTATTTACTTCCGCCTGCGATCGCCGTAATTAGCATTAAATGTGTTATTGCACCGAGCTGGTTCTGACGGCCGCACCTGTCCTGCGCACTACCTGCTCGATGCATTCTCTAGCTCTTCTGAATTTCTAAACGTTAAACGATGGCACACGAGTCCATTTTAACCCTTTGCACTTCTGCGCTAAGTGTAGCTTGACGTCAATTTTATTTACGTCAAAGGTACTAATCCGGAAGTGCTGTCACATCCGTATCGATATAGGCAAAATGGAAAAATTTAAAAGAGATTCAGTTCATTTCATTGAAAAAGAATTAATCGAAAATTAAATTCATTCTGTGCAATGAACAATTCTATGTATTAGAAAGTCGATAGAGATGTATCACTAGATTGCGGATCTTTACGCATTTATGGCTTACGAAAATGTTCAAAAAGTGCCATAACATAAAATTCTTTTTAGAATTGAATACGATTTTTATTTGTTTTGGATGTACAGAGGCTGTTCCCATGAAAAGGAGGATTTCATTTCATGCTATTTTCTCAAAATTTTTCTACATACATTGGAAAATGCAATCTAATTATCACATTCGTGCGAGAGTCTTCAAACTCAAAATAAACGGATGACTTATTACGAATGGTTCAATTAATACTCAGAAATGTTACAATGGATATTTTAAGAGTTAGAAATACAAAAAGAAAATTCCTTAAAATAGTACAACTTTGCCGTGTTAATATGCAAGCTTCCATACGTTTTACGCACTCGCCGTAGATTATTTTATAAAAATTGGAGATGAGGCTCTCGGATACGGCGAACCGGTACCGAGCGAAATCGTCGAATGTCGAAATCGTCGTCGTCGTCCGACTTCCGCCTGTGACCGGCATAATTAGCATTAAATATGTTATTACACCGGGGGGGGGGGGGGGAAGGGCGAGTTTCTGATGGCCGCGCACCTGGCCTGCATACTACCCCGGCGCGCGTATGCTCGCGTACGCATTTGGATTCGTCGCCGGCCTCCATCCACCGAGAGCTTATTGACAATTGAGAGATAGCATCTTTGCGAGCCACCGGCTAATGCGACTGCATTTTTCTGTCTCCGCGCCCAGCAACGAGGATTGAAGTGACGCACGTGTTTCTGGATCCGGCGATCGGTAAATGTTGCTGCCGCAATCGCTGCCATACTCGCGGTGCCGGTACTGTGCGTACAAGGAATTGGCTCTGGCGAAACATTGCAGATTTGCAGATTGCCCGAAAATAATGCGTCCAGCTTAGAACAGAGTAGCCATGAAAGTGGAAACCAGAATATGCGAACGAGTCGCCAGAAATGGGAGAATGGGGAAATTATTTTAAATTGTCCGCTTAGGCAAATGTTCCTCGAACTAAACACGCACTAGGATAGAGAGAATCATTCTCTAAACAATGCATATTTTTCCGGAATATTTTCGGAAGATTAAACATACAAATAAAACCATCGATATATTATTTTAGATTTACCGTAGATTGAGAAAGCATGAAAGAAAATTTGCACCAGTTGTGGGATGCCCTCGTAATAATTCGAAGAAATAAATTTCCACCGCTTTGTCATTTTTTAATACTATGAAAACAATATAAACGTACCGTTGGTAAATTATACCGTCTAAAAGAATGTTTTGCAATAGTAATAGACACGAATTTCAACAGAGTTTATTCTACTTTTAACAGGATACAATCTTTTAAATTCCTGTTTCCTTTCTTGTCGTCGTAAATTATTTTATAAGAATGCGCGAATTTAGATGCAGATAAGACTTCAAATTGCAGCACGAGAAACTGGAGCAACCGTTCCTGTTCGGCGAGTTTTCAACACCTAATTAATAAAAAAAAAAAAAAAAAAAACAACAATACACTCCAGATATTCGGATAGCGTCGTGGGTGAATTCGTCGTGTTGCCCAATGATCTGTTGCCTCAGTTCCCAAGATTCAATTTCACGAATGATTATGCATGATTTATAAGCACCGAGAAGATTCTCGGAGATTTCTGACGTTTGATAATATTATTACACGCTTCTTCGCTTACCGTGATGGTCTATCAAAGAACGCCAGAGTGTTAATTCTCAGAGAATGCGTACTTCGAACAAAAAGAAAACGATACTTCATTATGTCAGAATTTTCATTTCCCCGTGGGTTCGCAGATTAGAGTGCGATGAACGTCGCGTAATATTAAATAGCCAGGCTGCGCGAAAGAATGTCTGTTCGAGTAAAACGCAAGTTTCGAAAGTGTTTTACGCCGCTGCGTCGGGCACGTATTCAACGCACGTGCGAAGATCTTGCACAGTAGATGCAGCCATGATGATAAATGCAGACGTGTGCCTCATCTTTTCTAAGCCAGACACGGAAATCGCGTGGCTTGTAAAATCACATGGCAATTACATTTTCCGAAAGAACGTAGAAAGTTATTCTATATCTTAATTCCTACCTCGAAAAACAGCCTGGTACCACCGCGACTCTTCTTTCTGCGTCCATATTTCCATCGAGATGGATTTTATTAACCACGATAATACGTCAGATATGGAACAGAGTGTCGGTTAGAAGAAAGCTCGAAAAGCCAACCGAATGATCGATTCGTATCGAGTAAAAGCACCGGCGAGCAAGAACCGCATTTAATTAAATCTTTTTAAGTCGCGATCGTATATAATACACGAAGTTATAAATACACATGCGTTCATACAAATGCATGAAGGAGTCCCTGAATTCTTCATCGGAAGTGAAAGACTGAAAAATTAACTTCTTCGGGGTATGGATCCTCCGAGGCGGACGCGAATAATTTCAGCCTCTAATTGGTCATATTTTATACAGCTTATGTGGACCAAGAATTGAAATCAAGGAGGTCACTGTCCTACAAAAATACTCTTCCCAAAGAGGTCAATATAACGAGAGTATGGTCGTTGAGCTCCAACGTTAAACATTTCACGGACCATAAGCAAATTTAGCACACTCTCAGAAATGAATTGTTAAGTCTCGTAGAAATAAT
Source organism: Halictus rubicundus (assembly GCF_050948215.1). NCBI lineage: Eukaryota > Metazoa > Arthropoda > Insecta > Hymenoptera > Halictidae > Halictus > Halictus rubicundus. Next base: position 10,629,498 of record NC_135152.1, read on the forward strand.
TCCATTACCGAAATATGGGTCACAGTGAGTTCAAATAAATTTTACAAGTCGCAGTGCGGATAATTTTTAGAAATCCAAGGGTTGAAACTTCTAAAATTATACTATCTTCGTGTTCTTTTTTTAATGTTTCACCGCTTGGAAGTTGACAGAGGAGAAAGATTATGCGACACACTGTAAAAATTGCGAGAAAGGATCGGAAAAAGATGACGGTTCTCACCGACGCGAGACAGGCTCCAATCCCATCGGAAACGTCAGTCAACGACGACGGGGGGACGGGAGAGATGCAGTCAGCTGTTGCACTCGGTTGCAGGGAGGACGGTCGGTTATCGTCACTAGCGCGGCAGGAACGCGAAATTAATAATCCGTCGTTTCTTATGCCTCGTTATCGCGCATCGTCACGTCTTTATAACGCGGCCGGGGCTCGTACGTCAGATGGTATCGTCGTATCTCGTACGGCTAGCAGCTAGTAAAGTAAGTGCGAGTAAGTATAAACTACCGCGCTGAGCCACCACCCTCGATGTTCCGCCCCAGCGGAGAGATAACATCTTCGTGCACACCGGTCGTCTCTGTCTCTCTTTCTCTCTCTCTCTCTCTCTCGCTCATTCTCTTTCCAGCAGGCCTCTCATCCTCCCTTCCACAACCCTTTTGCTCGCGCACCGTCCTCGCCGATCGGCTCGAGGCTTCCCTACGATCGGCTACTTCAGTAGCCGCACCATCTGCCCTCCATAAATCCTGTCGGCCGTCTATGCCGCACCGATATCCTTCCAACGAGCTGCCTCCATTCCTCTTTTACTCTGTTTCCTTCCCCAAGCGAATTGGGGTAGGTCAGACTCGCCGGGAGGAACAGGTACAGTGCCCTGCAAAAGTTCCCCTTGCCTGCCATTCTTTCTCGAGTTCCCTAAACGCCTCTACAGATCTCTCTATTGTCTTAGGTTCGCTAAACTTCTCCAAAGTTAGCCATGCTGTCTTAAGCTCGCTACAGTTCCCGAAACATCTCTGTGTTGTCTGAACACATTGTTGACCGGTCACGATTCAACTCGTGTTTTCATACCCAAACGTTGTTGGGACAATATCATACCGAATACGGATATAAAAAGTTATATGAAAGATATGTCCAAAGTTTCATTTCAATGCATTATGTACAAATAAAGTTTATTGAGATTGTTTTACTTCCACATTCAATTACGAGATAATAGCTGGCGACACGAGATAGCTCCTACGTAAAATTGCCGGTCAACAATGTGTTAAGTTCGATCATGACGGAGCCGAACCGATGACGGATCAACACGGTCAGAATCATACAGAACATTCGCGATAAGAATCAATCGAGATCGCGAAAAAATCCGCTTGCATCGCGAACGCGATCAAACACGAGCTCGCACAAACATAATTGTTAAGTTCGAAAGTGTATATACAGTGATTTCTCTATATATGTCGCCAAGGCCTAGACGATAAACGCCGCGGAATTATCCCCACTGCTACGAAGCTCGAGAGGCCTTGGACGACACACGACACAATGTATGTACATGTATGTTGTCGACTGAACCATCGTGGTAAAGTTTTCTCGGTTAGGCGTGTTTGGTCCAACTTCACCAGGGCTCGTGTATAAGACAACGAGAAAAATAGAACAAAATAAAGGATAATAAAGTGAAGAAGTGACCGAGAGTATTTGCCGAGTCAGAATTTACGAGAAAAATGTGTAACCCCGTCGCAATTTACGGAAAGCACACAGGAAAGATGAAACAGTGCGATCCGTCGAAACTCGCTTCCGCAAGTCCTTCTACAGAGAGCGGATAATCAAAGCGCGCGCCTATCAAAAGGATAACGCTGATCCTTTTATAGCTCGCGGGGCAGAGCCCGCCCATCGATCTAGTAATAAAGGGTAGATCTTGATCAGAAGCGGCAGGCATCAAATATGCAGCGGTGCCCGCATCGTGGCGCAAGGTCCGGGCGATAATCATTGCGGAGTGGTAGGCTCAAACAAACCGACCCTGAAACACGCTGATCTACAGAACACACCATACCGGAACGAGCATACACGAGCCACCGCGTGGGAGAGTAGAGGCCAGCGGAACGAACGAACTGAACTGAACTGAACTGAACTGAACCGAACCGAACAGGGTCCGCCTGTGTGTCGCTTCTTCGTCTTTTTCTTCCTCCTCCGCTCCTTCCTCAGCATCCTTCCACCTCTATCTGGTATGGGAACGAACCTACCGAAGGGATCCCTCCTTCGCGCGAAACCGCGGCCGCAATATATTGCCATTTGTTCCGGCCGCTATAAGGCAATATGTTTGTCAGTATCGCGGAATCGAACCCGAGCCCTCGAACCTTCGGCTTAGGAGGATAGCGGCGAGAGAGACAGAGAGAGAGAGAGAGAGAGAGAGAGAGAGAGAGATGCTGGTAGGTTGATCCTGACCGTTATTTCTCGGGTGCATATGGTCTCGGCTGCCGATACCACCTCCCGATATCTACCGAACGCGATCCGCTCGGCCGCTCGATCGCTCTTCTCTCGCTATCGATAAGTCTTACACGGGGATTCTTCCACTTCTTCTTCCTCCCCGTCTTAGGCTTGTTATTCATTTGTTGCCCGTAGATCTTCCGCCAATCGGCTACACCGAGTTAAGGCTAACGATCCCCGGCCGGGACGCTATCGATGCATCGAACGGGCCACGGATAGATCGCGACGATCGTTATTCAGGACTCGATAAATTTCGAGGGGCCCGCTTGTTCCCAGGCGAAACGAAAGTGTTCCTCTAGACCAGCGATAATTAAAAGGTCAAGGGAGACCGGGCTTGGACGGCTGCGGGGATACGGGCTGCTGAAAACGGGGAAGTATAGTGTCATGGTCGGATGCGCGGATTGGATGATGTTATCGGCATGATTTTGAGCTTGCGAATGAGAATGGGCAGTCGGAAATGACTCCGTACAGTTTTTAAAATTGAACAGCTATTTTTAAAAATTACTGGAATTTGTTCGATATTGCAGAGCGATCGCTTAATTAGCTGACGTATAGCAAATTCCTTGAGGAAATTGCGTTCGATCGAAATCGCGAAGAAAAAGCCGGTTATCGTTAGATCGTCTCGTAAGTAATGCAAAGTACGAAAAGACGATCCTTTCTTTCTCGATCCCGAGGATTGTAAGTCTAATAATAATCATTGCGATTATGTTTCAGTATTCCGACATAGTCGGGTAATTTGTAACCCAGAAGAAACGGAAATGCCATCTGATTCTTCAGAGTTCAGCACGCGCTGCGACTATAAAAATTGATAAACAATTCCCAGGTCGGTTTTTCCCCGCGTAAAACACGTTCTAACCGATCGTTCTAGCCGATGAAATTGCTTTTGAAAAATGAACGATCGGATGCCGATGGTATCGGGCCCCGGATGTCTCTGATGTTCCCTGAAAGACGTCGCGTCGGTTTGGTTCGGATCAGCCGGCGATTCGAACGACGGTCACATTCGAACAATCGTGTCGATGATTATCGTGCGTAACGGGGGAAACGCGCGTGTAATCGGGAAACCGGGCAAGAAAGCATCCGCGTGCACGGCCGTGCTTCCCGTTAACGTCATAATAATTCACGGTCGACAAAGAGTCGTCCCGGCGAGATTTTTCACCGACACGAAAGAAACCTGAAGAATCCCTACGCCGATTGACAGAGCGCGCCTCCCAGTGGCTGTCGTCGCGCACGTCCGCGGCTATCTCTCCTATCGATGAAAGATTGTCCCCTTGTCCGGGATCGTCGACGACAACCTGTTCGCAGGGCCGTCTCATGCGACCTGCGGACTGCTGCCGGATAATCATGCTTCTCGACAATTTATTTAACGGAGAAAACGTCAAAATCGCAAATCGAGAGATACGTCTGAAAAATGTCCCTTCTTACGTTTTAAAGCATGTTAACTCGGTATCTTAGCTTTATCTACCATCCGATGGCGCTTGTATTGGGTCGTCCCATAAGTACGTGCCCGAAAGTTTATTAATGTAAGTATTTTAATGAAAAACCGCAGAAATTTTATAGTGACGGTATGATGTTCTTGCCGAAAAGGTCAGAAGAGGTTGTGGAATGAAAGGGTGATTACATGTTTTATTTTTAGAATTTAAATGGTACAAGGGTAAACGGCACGAACTTATGGGACGACCTAATAGTACGAGGTAAAAATGATAGTTGGTAATTTAACTCATAAAAAGAAAAAATTGTTAAGTTGCAAGACACAGAAAAGCTGTACACACATTTATTTCTTTTCTCAATAATTGTGATCGGGTGAAAATAATATAGCAGCACTTTAACTGTAAATGTTTCTCGTATGTATCTTTTATGGCCGCAATGATGCGGCCCTGCCTGCCCACCGTGCGCTCGGTACAATTACAATTTCGCTACTTATGACAGAGAACGTGCTGCCGCGATTAATATCTCTCTGGTTCTTCGAGGTTACCGATTGACGAATGCCGGATTCCGCGATCGAAGTAGAGACGTTCCGATCGAGCCGCGATGGGAATATTTCGTTCGTGTAGAACGATAGAACTCGGGGTTTTCTGAGACCGAGGGAACATGGACGGGGAATGCGACAGAGTTTCGCGACAGGAACGATCGATCAATCGTTTCGTTGAAGAAGTTCCACGAGGAATTACGTTTGAAGTTTTCTGGAAGAGGCCTGTAAACATCGGACGCCTTCCTGTCGCTTTCAGACTCGTACGTTGAGATTACGTTTCAAATATTTTGGGAAAAAACTCGTAAAATTGGTAACCACCGAGACTTCTCTCGGAAGAATATTTTGAAAGAAATATTCCGAATTTTGTGAACTGCGAACGACAGCGACGGAAGATACGGTCATAATAGGAATTAATATTTGTTACCCCGAACGTTGCGCTTAGCTTAAAAATCAGTGAAACATTCATCAGTTGAATCAGTTTGAAACGTTGCACTTAGCTCAAGAAAGCATTAGTTAAAAGTCATCGGAACTCGTACGTGTGACACGCATACGACTCAAGAGAATTTGTCGCGGCTTCGTGTTATTTGAATACTTTGCAACCGCGCGCGAACGTAGGGAAGACAAGTTAAAGTCTGCGGGCTATCAGGAATAAATTTAATACACATTTCAGCCACTCGCAAACGAGTGAGAATAAATAAAGGCGAGACGAGACATTAATAATAGCGGGGAGTAATTCTGTTGACGACCCCTCGTAAGAAAGCTAATCATTACGCGATGAAACCGGCGGGAAGAAGGCTCGCGTAATGGAATCCAGAGGACGCGACTGGTGCGTCTGATTTCGCAGCGGATAGTCCTTTACTACTTAATTCCCCGTCGCCATTTATCCCCCAGCGGCTCGAAGGGCCCGGGCAGTAAATTTGCATGATGTGGCAAAGAGATTCGCGACCTTAGACCCCGGGCATTGCTAAACCTTGGCCGCTGCGCGATAATCGAAAGTGTCCTGGCTAGAGAATCTGCAACTTCGCGTCTTATTCGTTACTGTCCGGACCATCGCGAACCTCATTCCGCGAAGTTCGTTAAGAATATTCGCGGTGTTGAACGCGTCGTATATAGTCGTACGGTAATTTGACCTGGCTTTATTAATAGTCGCGCGATGAAAAATTCACGGTAATTTACGATTTCCGAGATTCCTGCGTCGCCCCTCGGTTGCGAATCAGCCTGCATGCATTAGGGCGGTTTGATGGGGACAGGATATGGCATTTTTCCGAGTAAAATTAGCTGCTAAAAGAAGGAGTAGACAAGTGATAATACACGCGAGTTATATCTGTATATTTCTCTATATATGTCGCCAAGGCCTGGGTGATAAACGTCGCGGAATTATTCCCACTACCGCGGAGTATACCCCGTGGGGACCACGAAGCTAGAGAGGCCTCGAACACCGAGTAAACATAATAAGGCTCGCGTATGGTTCCTGGACGATGCAAGACACTGGTAGGACCCTTGTTGCTGACATTTATCGAGAGTTCGCTGTATTCTGTTTCTCGGTGGATTTGTGAATTTCCACAAATTATTTTACGGAAACCAGGTTTCCATTTCATTAGAAATTCGTACAATTTTCTGAAAGACAGGCGGTGGAAGTGCAAAACAATTAAACCACATACTTCTGAAAATGGACTGGTCTAATATTATTTTGTCTGCTTTTGTTTCACGGTGAAAATGACTTGGGGTACAACTTGCGACTGGTTTTTCGGGCCACCCTGTATATCGGAGAAGAGAACAGAGGCGGAACAGGGGGATCGTGGCCCGCTAATCCGCGGGGGCGAGCTGAGATGCACAGATTGGCGCGTAGCGAGACGCCTGCAGGTGAAGCCGATGCAACCGGCGGAAAGAACGAGATCCGGGGCCGATAGACAAAGAGGTCGCGCTCCAATCCTTAACAAGGACTCAAATGTCACTTCTGGGCTCCGACCCTGGAAAACTGCTCTAACGATTCCCTGCAAATTTACGCGAGAGATCGGAGTGCCCGTTCTCAGACCATTTCGCTCGATTCCCTTACCCTCGCGATCGGCCGAACGCGATTCCGCATCTCTCTGAGTCTGGCATCGAAGAATATTTTTCAAATTCCCATCGACCGTTAACATTTTTTAGAACAACAAACGTACAGCCGCGGTTTCGATCGTCTCGCAAAGGACGAATACCGCAAGGAAAAATGCATTTTGACGCAAGGAGGATTGAGACGCACGTTCCTTGCAAGAGACGCACCTGCGAATTTTTGCGTGGACGGAATTCATGCTCGCGCAGAGTCGCGAGCGGCCTTATCGCGATCTAACGGTGGGAGGCAGCCTTAAATTTTTCGAGGACATTGTTCATTTACGTGTACGTGACCACCGACAGACCTTTTTCTGATAGGGGACCAGTCTTTTTCTGTTTCGCGATGATATTCCTGACACGTCACCTTGTCTCTCAATGTTCGTACGCTTGTTGTTTTCAAAAGTTTCGACAAAAATTGTCCCCTTTGAAAACAATAATTCTTTGTCGCTAGACGGCGGATTTTGAGCATTTATTACAAAAATTTAGAACAGCGGGAACAGTGACAGAATTCGAGAATATCGATCCCGTAATACCCAACTTATTAAAATTGTTAGGAAATAAATAAACAAAGGTCTATTCGGCTCCTGTTTCTTATAAATCATGCAGAAAGATTTGTCTATTTATCGCTTACCGAATCTCGTAACAATAGACCTCAGTGATGTTTTGTAGAGACTTACCTGGAACAAAAAAGAAAATAAGATCAGTATAAGCTTTGTAAACGTGAATTGTTGAGTATTGACATGTAAAGCGTGATTGTCGGAGTTCAGCGAATCTGTGCCAGCCGCTAGACAATATATACAAATTTCGATCCTACAGCCCACTTTATCGCTTTTCAAGCTCGATTGCTATGCGCTCCATTGGAAATTGCTGTTCTATTCATTCAAGGATACGAATCCCCTGTGTTCGTGAAGTTTATGTTTAAATTACCGGCTTGAACCTGCTGTTCCCACGTTTACGCTCGGCGCATGCATGATAACTGCACTTCGGGATCCATGCAAATAGTCGCGTATAAGTGTACGGAGAGATATGGTAACGAATTTATCAGGGACCATGGGAAATCGTGGATCGGAAACGAAAATGCACCGTGCCGATTCGGAATCTGCAAAATCTGTATGCAGTTTCGAGAATTCAAATCGTTTTAATACGACGCACCCGTACACGAGTGGCGTGCTAAAACTGGAACAAATCCTGGGAAACATAGACAACCCTAACTTACTTTGCCTTCGTTTAAAAAAGTAAGAAAATCAAAAGCTTCGTAAGACTCGCAATATTTATGTTCACGCGACACACGTAGATCCTTAAAAATCTCTACGTTTGATTTTACCATTTATTCTGAGAATTTCGAGATTAAAAATAAAGTAGACTAAATTAAGTTTGTACAATTTTAACAGAGGCAAAGGTGTAATACTGCAAATTGACAATGCCCGGCCCCATACAGCGAAACTCACTCAGGAAAAAATCAAAGAATTGCAATGGTAAGTTCTACCGCACCCCCCGTACTCACCGGATATTGCTCCCTCTGACCATCATCTTTCCAGATCTCTGGAGCATTATTTAAGAAATAAAACATTCACTTGAAGATGTAAGGAGGCACCTTGAGTCATATTTTGCTTGACGAACCCTGGATTCCTATAAGAGGGGGATTGAAAATTTGCAGTAAAGATGGCAAACTGTCCTTGCTAATGATGGAGATTATATAATAAATTACGAAAGAAAAACCTGAATTTACTACAAAGTTCGTTTTAGATTTCAAAATAATTGATTACTTGAGGATCCCCCTAATATTTCGAGTTTCCCTGGGGAAAATGGTTTGGGGGCGGGCGTCGTTGGGGGACGGTAGCAAGAAGAGAAAGGTTGGAGTGACAGACGACTGACCGTTCCGTCAGCGTGCAGAATGCAGTTGCATCTGGCGAGAAGCGACGCGGAGGACTGGAGGGCGAGTTCGTCGCTTCGCGTCGTGCAGCAGCCGTGTACGGACCGATCGCTGATATCTCAAATAGACACGTTAACGTAGGCACTGCTATGAGCCTAAGGGCTTCCACGGGGATTGCTATATGCGGCTGACGTTCCCGGTACCTTGTAGTACCCTGTAAAGCCACGCTCTCGGACGTCCCCCACCTGCCCTTTCCTGAGCTCTCGGGCCTCGCCGCGCCGCGCTGGTGTGCACTACGAGCATAGAGGATAGGAGAGAGAGAGAGAGAGAGAGAGAGAGAGAGCCCGGTTTGCTACCTTCTCGGTGGTTGTGCGGCTTGCAACGTGCTGCTAGCCGACCTACCGTTATCCGGTTAACGAGCTACCACCGCTACATACACCGGCCACACGGTCTACCCATTGCGCATGCACGAAATGTAAACGTGGGAACCGGAATTGGTAACCCGGGGACCGTCGAGCATCCTCGCCGCATCCTCGGGTGAGAAAGCACGAGGAGACGATGAGGTGGTTGGTCTAACGATGGGACGGCTGCCGTGGCTACGTGCCAGAGCCTTGTCTAGTTCTCCGAGTTCAACCCTCGTCCACAACTCTCTCTCTCTCCTTCTCCTTCTCTCACTTATTGATCTCGCCGAGTCTCTTCGGAACTCACCTGGACTGTCTCTTCGACATCTGCCGCCTCAGCCTTCCGTTTCGACCTTAATAAGATGCTCCAGTTCGCAACTTCCGAAAAATCGATTCGCCTCACCCTTGTGTCAATGTCTGGCTATTTGGAAACCTCCTTTGAATTTGTCTCGAAAATTTGTGGAATCTTCTTGTCGAGGATCAGCAAAATATTGTAACCGGGTACGTTAACAATCTCTCATGAATTTGGATGAGCTTGGAACGGGTCTCCAGGGTCACTGTTCTAATACCTCGGTCGCGAGGTCTTGAAAACTCTTTTCTTTTCTTGCCCTAATTGTTTTTTTTTTTTTTTGTGAAACTTCTATCAGCACATTCGTGACATTTTTCTGATTGAAACGACACCAAACACGACGCAGTTCGGACCATGTTCACTTTTGTGATTCACGATACAGTGGAACCTCGATTATCCGAACCGATTATGTGACACCTGAAATGTCTAACTGTTCTAACTTCAGTCCAAAGCGATCGGTATACAACACGATTGAGTCTTCTGTCATGCTGTAGCTAGGTACCTGTTCTCTGATTCTAGACTAGTTCGAATAATCGAGGTTCTACTATATCGTGGATCAAACGAGTGATAGTTATCCAAACTGTGTCGTGTTTGGTATCGTTCCAATCAGAAAAATGTCACGGATACGTTGAACACGAGATTATCTTCGTGTTTCAATGTCCTCAAGAAATAATATAAAATTATTATAAAAATTGTGCTCTCTACGTTCGCTAATCCACTGAACTATAATCGATAGAGTATAGTGGAGACTGTCGAGTTACTGTCGACTTCTCGATTGAAATAAACAGCAGCTAATGTCCATTTCGCCATCGCGAAAAATTTGTTTACAACGTGCAACAGTCCCCCCGGCCGGGGCTTCTACAAATTCATTTGCGGCGCAGAACAATTTGTCCCGGAAAGAAAGCGTCCCGGAGTAGGCAGGTATTAAATGTATAATGAACACGGAACAGCGCGTGCGCGCATATACAAGCTCTCGGCGTGGCCATTTTCCTAAGGGTACTAATTAACGCCGCGCCGCTGTGTTACGTGCAAGAAGCGACGCGGTTAAGTGTCCCCCCGGTCGCCGGGGTACCTCGTCTCAAGTTTTATTCGCGACTCCCACGGCTGGTTTCGCCACCGGTCGAACCGTCGCGATTAGCCCGCGAAAATGTTGCGGGGCTGCAGACTGTATACACGTGGCTCGTCCCGATAAACGCACGAACGAGCCGCGGACTATAAATAATTTCCGCGGACGTTTACGCGACGAGCGACCGCGGCCTCGGCGAAAGGAAAAACCTGCTGGTGGCAGAGTATCGAGGATTGCCAATCGGTGGTCCGCACCTGCAATTACCTCGAGGCTGCTCTCCCCTGACAAATGGACTCGTGGACAGGATCGAGTAAAATAGCGAATGGCGGTCGGCCTATCTTATTTCGAACAGGCTGAGCAATTTTGTAAATGGAGCATTCGTGTATCGAACAGCGAATGGTAATCAGCATGAAAAGTACTGTAATCGGTACTTAGAACCAGGTGTGCAATTTTGTAAATGGAGTGACCCGTTCGTACATTAAATAGCAAATGGTAGTCTATTTTGTTTGAAATCAGACGTACAGTTTTAGAAACAAAGTATTTTATTCTTCATCCATTTATTTATCAACGTTACCACTTTACCGCTCAGCCTTGTGGTTGTTGAGAGAGGGGGACCAGTGTCTGAACTGTTTCTAATTTACTACTCCGATTCAATTTAATTGAATTATTTGAAATTTAAATTTAAATTCTGAATTTACTCTACTGTTTCTAATTTAGGTAACGTTTAGTAATTTTTTTATTGCAAGATGCAGGAAAAAATGCCATGCTTTGAAGTGAAGAGAAGTGTTTTGTCTAACGTTATTAGATTTGTTAGGATGAAAGTAATTTATTTGCTAAAAGCTCGGTCGCTGCATGGTTTATATATGATTCTACGTTTCCACACGAGGCCTAGAAGATTGCCTTCAGCCATTTTGCCGAGCGATCGGCGTCTCGACACGTTGCTTCACCGACCGACGAAGGTTAAATGATTACCTTCTTGCTTAAAATGATTTTAATTAAAGCGCGACGCTAAAATAAAAACGGGAATGGGAGGCTTCGAGTTAATCATTCTTGGACGACTCGAGCGAGCCCCGGGTCCGCAGGGTCAATTACGTGGTGCTGATGTTTCCTGGAACTGTAGAATCGCTTGCAGACACTGTTCTTCGATTTTTGGAATTCTTCGAGATTTCTAAAACGATTCTACGTTAATCAGTTCAAACGTAAGCTTTTGAAAGATTCAAAATTTCTATGGAAATACATTCTAAAATTGTCCGGAAGGTTCCCGTTAAAATCAAGCCAATTTATCCTACCAGACAGTCAGGCTTCATCGATTTTTGGATACGATTTCGTATTTTCGTTTTAACCTAACTAGCTCCATCATAAAATGGCGCTTTCGGCTTCTAATTTAAGATGCTCAGAAATACCTGCCAGACGCACCAAAATAATTCCACGAAATCACAGTAATTTACTTAATAAAATCTGTGATAATTCGTCTGGTCATCGTAACGAGTGTGAATTTGTGAAGCTGAACGCAAAATTGAGTCAGCCAATGATGACCAACGAGGCGGCCACCGCGTTAACAAATTTCCCCGTTATCTCCGCGCATCGGATGCTTAAATAATCGGCCGTTGTCGACTGTATAATGTTATCTCGAGCGGCGTATAATAG